>NC_142354.1:46501041-46535361 GCF_059441175.1 Urocampus carinirostris
AAATTAAGTCGCTGATAGGAGCTGCCTGCTAACGCGTGTGTAAGAAAGTATCTTTTTTAGTAGCCGTTTTTACTACTTTATGTATATGTAGGGGGCAAGTCTTATGGCATATATAGAAATCTCAATTCAATACCCAGGTGGAGTCAGGAGTTGAAATAAAATGCAAGACTATTTTATAAACGGGCCTTTTAAGTTATTGCGGCCAAAGCACTGATGTTATTATATATATTTGCTGTAAAGAGAATTTTAAGAGTTTTATTTTTCTGATATTAAAGTTACTTAATAAAGACGGTTTCATTTTAAGCCACGTGGAAAGTCTCTTGTTTTTCACCACCGATGACTCGATTTTATTCATGTAAAAGTGAGGTTAAATGTTGGATCATGGACATCAGCATGCACTACAAAGATGATATATATTTTTCTATTTACAGACACCTGATTAAAGAGAATATGTTCGAGTAACCACAACAGAAAAATTGTGTTATGTTGAGAAGGTGGGAAGACAAAATTGCATCTTTAGTGTTCCAATACAAATGCACAGCTAAGTCAAAAGTAAAGTGCTAAAATATAGAAAGTATGTTTAAAAAAAAAAATCAGCTGCGAAAATGTAGATTTACACGATGCGTTTCTAGGATTTTGTGAACAGGTAATATACAAGACGTTTTTGTAATTGGCCACAACATTAGGTACACAAAATAAAGGATAAATTCACAGGTATAATCATATTCAACTCGGGGGGGCAACATAGAATTCTCAGATTTCCTGCGATTCATGGAAATATGTTAAGTTTAGCATTTTTTATTTCCGGTGACAAATTACCTCAGTAAAAACAAAATGTCACTGTTTGCTACATTAGTCACAAACCTTAGATTTCAGTCACAGAAACATATTTTGTAATATTTTCCATTCTGTCAAATAAAGTTTGTTTTCTACGTTCTTACATACATTTTTATATTTGTCCATCAAATCTTTTAAAGAGAGTGTCAACATAAACACTTCCATTACAATATTTTGTATGTGCCATGACTGCAAACGGGCTTTTCTGAACAATATTTAATTTCTGGCCTATATAAGCTGTCAACTTGCTGTCTTATAGGAACAATTTTAAATGGTTCAGGGCTCAAGTAAAAAGCCAGTCATTTTTGGTGCCTAACTCATATTTCCCAAACACAATCATTATCAGAATACTACTCCATGCTTGTCAACAATGTTGATGTTTCAGATGGAAAAAAAAACCAAGTGATCTCTTGTGGAAAAGCAGGCCCCACTAGAGTTAAGCAACCATTTCTGAGTGGCAAGAACTAGAAAATTAAGAATCAACGAGCAAATGGTTCCTCTTACCGGTCGAAACCCAGTGTGCCAGTATGTACAATGCAAACCAAACCTTACTGGACTGAAGGTACCCGTCTTGGCTGCACTAAAGGGTCTAGTTTGGGATTTTGTGGTCTACTAAGTCAAGACAAATTAGACAGCTACAGGAGGAAATGGCTTCATGAAACAAGTTGTTCTTCAATTGAATGTTCCCCAAGGAACCCAACAGTTCTTTGAGAGCTAATTTACAAAAGTCAGCCTCATTTACACCCTAATGATAAAAGAAATGACAGTGACCAAAGGTCCATAAGCTAGGAGCTCATCTTAAAAAATAATGTGTCAGCAGAGATGGTGGTAAAACAAAGCACACGTGGACTTACTGTCAAAAAGGGTGGACAACAAGCCAGCGGTCATGGCATCATCTGCTTATAGGATTGATTCGCAGGATGGTCGAAGAAAAAACATTTGTCCAAGGCTTAAGACCACTGGCAATTGAGTACAACACCAACAAGGGTGGTGTGGACTTGGTCGATCGAATGTTCACCATACAAGATGGCCCTTTGCACTAGAAAATGGACAGTGCGTGCAGTTTTCCACTTTTTTGACCTGGTAATCCAACTCATAGCTTCAGTGTTCGAATGACTTCCAGTGTTGGGGAAGAAACCACACAAGCTTAATACAACATCACTGAAAAAAAACAATACAGTACTTGGCCATGGCTTACTGGAAATATAACATCTGGTCTGATGGGACAAGGATTCCTTCATTTGGCCCAGATGAGGAGTACAAACATCTTTTTGTCATGCCTAAAGTCAAGCATGGTGTTGGGAATGCCATGGTTTGGGGCAGCAGGAGTTCAACTGGAATTGGGGAGTTGCATTTCATTAGGAAAACACAAACTCAAGCATGTACTGTGAAAAACTGGAGCAGAGAATTATCCCCTCCATCCAGAAACTGTTCCCCAAATACGCTTCTCAGATGACCAAAGCTTTTCTTAAAGGGCTAAGGGTATAAAGAGGATGGACTGGCCAAGCATGTCTCCATATCTAAATACAATCGAACATCTTTGGGCATCCTCAATCACAAGGTAGAAAAGCACAAAACCTTGACTATACCCCAGCTCTGTCATGTTGTCATGGAGGAGTAGAAGCACATTCCAGTAGCTCTGTTGAAATTGATGGCCAGGAGGATTAAAAAGGTTCTGCAAAATCACGGTGGCCACACAAAATATTGAACTTCAAGAACTTTTACTTTAGGGTGTACTCACTTTTGTTACCAAGGGTTTCGCAACTAAAGCTATATTTTGAGTTTTAATAAAATTGTACACTGCTATATAAGCTTTACACAAACTGCCTTTCATTGTGTCAAAGTGATGTTTCTTCAGTGTTGTTCAAGTTAACATTGATAAAATCTCTGCAGAAATGTGAGGGGTGTACTCACTTTTGTGACTTACTACATGTATGTGTGTGTATAAACACCCACATAGTACTATATATCTATTCATAGGAAAACGTTAATAATGTTTGTGTCATGTTTGTCCCCCTACATGTTATTTACCATGATAGGACATTTTTTATAGCGCCAGGGAGCCACTAGGAAGTGCCAAACAGCAGCATTTGGCTTCAAAGCTTGTTTCTGACCCCCAGGCTGGACCTTATTTCAGTTAACTCATTCATGCACACGAATTTGACAAGACTGACTTTTGTGCGAGCATTGCTGCGCAAGCTCCTTTTTTTCCCTACAGTATATTGTTGAAGTTGTATTACAAATGATACACATTAACTCTGGTTTACTTGCTAAACATTGAATGATATCTCCTGGACATTTTCATTTTAATTTCTTTTGTTAGAACGGTAGCAATTTTGCCCTATCTATAAATAGTGTAAGTCAGTCCATGCTTCTTGCAATCGAAGTATGCGCACAACTTGTAACTACACGAGACGCAGCAAACAAGCACGATTATGGAACAGGGAAGATCCAACCACAATTTTTGGGATTGTGGTGAGTGACATGAACATTATCATCAAATGTCAATATTTAAAGGTGGGGTTTATTGTTTGAGGTGTTATTCATAAAGTTCAAAATCATCTTATTTCTAATTAAGTATGTGTCAACAATGCCAACCTGCGTTTAAAGAGCCCTTATGCTTTATTTTCCACTGCATGTATCTCCATGTATGTTACTTTTATCAGAGCTGTTCGGGGCGAAACACATGAGGTTCGAGGGATGGAGGCTGATTTTGACGTCATACGTGTACCCACAGGATTTTCTAAAATATTTCTATTGGTCAGAGTAGCATGAAGAGTCCAAACCTGGACCCCATACAACATGGAAACGTTTATTTAAGGGCATCTAAGAAATGCACATACTTGCACAAGCATCATAATTGAGCTGAGGCTGCCATCACGATTTTAAGCCAAGAGATGGCGGTGGGGAGTAAAAAAGGTTGACATTTCAAACAGCTCCATGAAATGTAGAAACAACGTCCCTTTTGGGTAACAAAACCGTTCATGCTTCACTCACTTCTAATCAAGTTATGCCTAAATACGGGGCTAACTATTGTCACTAGTCCTGTAAATGGACAACTCAGAGTTTTAGAAAAAAAAAAAAAATTAGTAAATCATATCTCAATCAGACTATTACAGGGATATAAACATACCCTGTCTCATAGGTTTCTCTGCCCGCCCCCAAATAATTGTCTATGTTTCAATTAAAATGCATTATTTTTACTTATTGTACTTTCACTTTGTCATGAAAAAAAAAATTCTTTGGCAAAATACCCCAAGATCTTTATTCTATTTAAAAACGTCACTCTACTGTTCTTGAAAATCTTGGGAGGATATCCAACTTTATTTAGAAACATTTTTTTTCTTTAAATGATTTCTACTATCGGAGACAAGCCAATAGAGGATTATTAAAATTCATTGTTTTAAAAATCCTTATTCTTGCCTAATGTTTTCTTCAAATATGTGGAAATTTGGACGTGACGCTCCGTCTGGACGGGGAGGTATCACCGCGGAACGTCTCCGTGCACTCGGGGAGAGTAATCGAGCAGGAGGAGTCCCTCAAGGCGGCGCAGCCCGTAGAGAGGTTGAACGTCCTGCAGGCCAAATTGCTCAACCCGCTGCAGGACCAATAATTGTGCGTGCCGTTGCAGATAATGCTGCCGTATTTGCAGCCATGGTCAGTACTGCTGGAGTGCTACGCTGTATGTTGCGCGAATGCAACATAGCACCCTTTACTCAAGCAGCGATTTCTGGAAATGAGTTAGGTGTCGGAGATGTTACATTGGCCGCTGCACTCTGTAGCATAAGAGCGGGGTTAATGGACGCTGGAGAGCGAGCAGCTGCCCTTGCTAGGCAGCAGGTGATTGCAGAGGTGTTAGCACCAAACTGGAGACAGGATAACTGCATGACGGAGGTTGAAGCAGGAGCGGAGCTCAACCGCATCTTGGAGAGCCCTGTCAATTTTGCTCGTCAACAGTGGTTCATGGATGTGGTTTTCCAGATGTCTCCAGGAGCTGCTGATAATAATGTGCTACTGAATATTTACAATCGCAACACTCTGGAATGGGTCGGCACTCCAACTCTGGAGCAAAAGGTAACATTTATCAGAGCAGTAGCCACTCACCCAGCAAGCAGGATCCACGCTCGCTCACCGTACATCGTGGTGCTCCTCCTTGTAGCTTTCTCTACCCGGGTTCAACTGAGTGCTCAAAAGCTGCAGCGTATTAAAGATGATCTCCGGCTGGTTATGCCGGTGCTTGCCGATATGTTGGACGCCAGTGAGATATCAACAACTTTTGCCAATTTCGGGGAGTGTATAGACGACGAGAACGCCCATATCATCTTTAGTAGATGGCTGCAACATGTTCCACGTGCGGCAATACGGTTGAGAGTGCTTTTGAGCCAGGCTGCAGGTTCGGGAGTCACATCCCTTGACATCATTGCAGAGGCATTGGCAGCTCATGTTGATTTTCCATGGCACATGGTAGCCAGACGTTATCCTGACGAGTGGGCAGCTGTGCAACAAGCACTGATTGCCATCGGAGGGAGGATTTATGCTGGCTACTCTAGTAACCTAGGAGCTGTCAGAGCGACTCTATTCCGCCATATCACATGGATATCACGAGAGCTGCTAGTTGCATTTGGCAATGCCTCACTAAAAAACTATCGAGGAGGGGTCGAAGATCCGACCATGGTTGAGGCGGTGAAGTCATGGATTGAACTATACATGGAAGTGAGCGGGGCAGGTAGCGCATTAAGTGAAGCCGAACGTAGTGATGAGGAGTTGCGTTCACTCAAAGAACTGGTCGGTCTTGCCCGCGCCCACCCCAATGTCGCGTACCACTTGGCAGACATGAACGGACACAATAGAGCCACTGTCCAAGGCCAAAATCCCGCCGGCGCTCAATCATATGGGATCAGTCTAACCACCATATGTCATTATTAAGACACCTTGGAGTTAACCCAATAAAATAATCTCTTCTCTTTACTATTCATTTTTTTCCTTTATAACGTGGCCAAAATACATAATAATACTTCTGAAAATGTCATTCATATTATTTTTTGCTTGTGTACCTAATGATGTGGCTGGTGAAACTCCAATTGTAAAACCCACTAGAATTTCTATAAGAAGAAAAAAAAAAAAAAAGCCAAAAATGTTCATCATGTGGAAGAACACAGCACTCTGGTCTACTCCAGCAATCTGACCAATCCGCAATTTGTCCTTTCGGATGAAATGTGTCATTTTGGGTTAACACTACAGCACCGTCAGAACCCACCTGACAACGACAACACCAAGAAGTAAAAAGAGTTCATCCGATTCAGTCGAGCGGCTGCGGATCGGCGATGGGCATTGTGTGCAGCACTTCGTCCAAAAGCTGCAGAGCGCGGTGCAGGTGGATCTCGATCCAGCAGGGCGTTTCCTTGATACTCTGCCGGGGGTAGTCGGGCCCCCAACCCTTCACAAAACTCATGCGCAGGATGCAAAGACGACGGAGGTCGTCCACGCCTATGCCGGCCGCTGCCGACAGACCTGCAGGCAAACGTAGGCCACAATGGAGCGATTTGGGACCAAAGCGGGCTTACACCACTGCTGCTATTTTGCAGTTTAGTGCAGCGATTAGGGCTGCAACGATTAGTTGACATTGGTGACAGAAATCGATCCCTGTTTTTTCGCCGGGGTTACGTTCCAAAAAAGGTATAGCGATAGTCAAAATCCGTGAAGTAGGAACCTTTCTTTTTATATTAAATACTGTGATACATAGAAACCAAATTTTTAAAAAATTGGAGCCTCAAATATTGGTTTCATAAAAGTACTGTACTGTCTAAACTTTTAATTTAACAAGTAACTTCTGTACTGTCAAATTTTAAAAATAATCCTTCTGCTTTAATGCACAACTGTATTGATTTAGGACACGATCCACTTCACACAATACTTTGTCACGATTATGTGGACTTTACAATCACCAATCCGAAAGCCATGCAGAATTGGACCAAAAAATTAATACAAAATATGTCTGAGTGACAAAAAATTAAAAGCCTATATGGAATCTATATTCATTGGCAATTGAAAAGAATGTGTCCGGCTTTACCCTCTATAGGAATTATATATTCTTCCATTATTAAAGATTTGTAAAAAAGCGCCAGGGAGCCATTAGGAAGCGTCAAAGAGCAAATTCAGCGGGTCACGAAGCCCAACTTTATTAGCGATAGAAAACATTTTCCTCGGCCTTTTTACCCCAGCCACCAGTGCTTTTGTCTGTCCAAAGCCTTGCCGCGCAGGCAACCAGAAGCAGAAATGGGGTGGAATGACCGTTTAGGCAATCAGAAGACAAACAATGTACAGTGAAATTCCAGAAAGTAGCAAAACCGCGATAAGTAAACCTCGATAGAAAAAAGGATTAATGTAGTAGACAATAAATTTCATTATCGACTATGGTCACCAGACATGAATGAGGCATCTCTTCAAGAGTACAATCTATGCTGAGAGTAACTTATGCGCAATAGAGTCTCTGTCTCGAGCGTTATGCCAGACAGCCGATCAAACGTATTTGAAATTAGATGCATGCAGTCCAAAGAACGACCATTTGACTGACAATAAACTGCAAATACATTTTTTTCGGGATGTCAAAAAATATGCGGACATTCCTTGTAATTTAGATTTTGTATTGTGTGCATCTTTTACAGAGTAGAGGATAGTACTGTGGTGCTTCATTCTGTCGCGTGGCGCAGTCAGAGGTTACCCATCATCCACCCCGAAGAAGAAATTCGGGGTGAATTCCTAGTTTGTGTGCAAACATACTACATGTACTGTATCTCCAGCGCGCTAAGAACTTTGACGCTTTTATTGTTAATAATCTCCTGCATCCATTCAATATGGGTGGTGTAAAGTGTAAAGAAGAGGCAAGCAGTTTTTTAAAAAAAATGAAAGTGAAATAAGAAAGCTTGATGTGGTTGAGAAAACTGTCGGAACCCTTTTTTTTGTCCACTTTTTACTATGGACGAGAACCTCTTGAAGCGCATCTTCCAAAAGTTAAACTCAACTTTATCTTTATAGAGCATATCATTTTTTGAAATGTTTATTTTTTTAGCACAAAATAATACAAGTTATCCAAGCCATAATCATACTTATAAAAACCTTAAACATACAAAATATAGCACTGAGGCAACTTACGAACAAATTCAACTTACGAACGATAGTCCCGAGCGTCTGTATATCCTTATCGTTTGTGTTTTGTGACATTTTTACCCCAAAAAAAAAAAAAAAAAAAAAAATCCCACCTTGTTTTGAACCCATTATTTGGGACAAAAATACGGTCAAAATGAGCCTCAACACCCTAACATAACTCAGGGCGCGAGACCAAATTTTAAGTTCTAAATTGATATGGGACACAGGCTAGTTTGTAGGGTAAGGCAGCGTCTGTACTTCAAAAATGGACATCATATTGGTTTTATTTACTGTTCTACTGCAGCAAATGAACATGTTGGTTTACA
The DNA here is from genome assembly GCF_059441175.1 of Urocampus carinirostris. Taxonomy (NCBI): domain Eukaryota; kingdom Metazoa; phylum Chordata; class Actinopteri; order Syngnathiformes; family Syngnathidae; genus Urocampus; species Urocampus carinirostris. The sequence continues at coordinate 46,509,351 of NC_142354.1, forward strand.
GGTATGAAACATGTTTACTTGATTTTAAGAAGTTTATTATGGATTTACTGAGAACTGGGCCTAATTGGTTTTAGATCGAGCATTTCTATTTATAATTTTTGTACGAATCCGCAGTAAATCCAATAATATATGTATTTTTCATTGGACCTATTTTTTCTTGTCTTAATCATCATTTGCCACATCAACTTCATGTAAAATTCAATTAAAAAAAACATTATTCGATTATTCAACCAATCGTTTCAATAGTATTTGACCGGTCGACGAATAAAATAGTCGTCAGTTGCAGGCCTAAGAGCAAAGAGAAAAACCTCCTCATAAAGGTTCAAACTTACTAATAGCAGGAGCGATGCCCCCCACTGAGCCGGGTCCGGGGATGTTCCCCGCCACGGCAGCTGCCTGCGCTGCAGCTGCCGCTTGAGCCGTTGCCGCCTGTTGCTGCATTTGCCTATGACACTGACGCAGGTCGAACACCTAACACGCAAAAAACATACAGAATTAGACAAAATGACAAGCTAACGCTAGCACAGACAAGTCTACTTCTCAATCAATTCTTTAAAATGATGTTTGAATCTAGTCTACGGTTTCGACTTGACCAAGAGGCAACTGCCTTAGAGGGTAACAAACAAATACCTCGAGGAGCAAAAACTCTAAATTGAAAAATCTGAAGCTTTTACAAAGGAACGTGATTGCATTCCTCAGTAACGAGTACTCAAATGAGTTATCGATAAAATTTAGTAGCTGTACTGTTGTGCCTTATCGGTTCGTTATTACGGTACTTGCTGACATTGAATTGTAGTATCCTCCCATTATTGAATACTGTTATTATCCAAACAAGCAAACCTAAAAATTGGCACCCAAAAAATGTTACACAACCCTCGTGTTTGCATTCATTTGATGAGAGAGTTGTAGAACCGACACAAAAGGTAAAGTGAACCTGCCCATTTACTGTTGGGTGCATGTTGTGTACTGAAAAAACAAAGCAGTCCTAGCGATGTGGAGATGCCGAACCAATATTGTGAAAAGAGGCCCGAGTAAGTAAAGATGAAAGTATGAAAGGTGGAAAGAAGGAAGATTGAATCTGGATTCTGAAATGTTTTTGACCTTAATGTAAGCGCTTGGATAGATCTTGTGGACAGCGTCACCAGGCGCTCGTCCGGCTTCGCGGTCCAGGTAGTAACTCTGCACGAAGACGGCGTGGTCGCTGAGGCAGCGCACCCAAACGTCACCCTCGCCTTTGCATTCCAGCTGCACGCCTTTGCCGATGTGAAGCCTGAAGGACAAGCCAAAGCTTAGTAAAGACTCTTGTACAGTACTTGTAAAGACTAATTGATTCTAATTGATAGTATTTTTAAAGTTACACTCCACATTTATGCAAATATGTTACAAAAATTTCCATGCGCCCGAGGACTACAGAAATTTAGTCTCAAAGTTTCCCATCTGGTTTCCTGTACAGCTGTGATGTCATTGAAAGAACAAAACACTTTCAAAATGGCAAATCCCAATGAAACAACATGTGATGCGACCTCTGAAACAGACACCAACTGTGGTGAAAAGATTGCATACTGCTCATTTCTTCTTGGAGGTAGACAATTAAGCCTTTTCGTTTGTATTTTTTAATTCTGTCCAGAAGGCTCCCTGTAAGCGTTGGAGGTCCCGAGGGCTTTCTTGTTTTGTTTGCTCCCGTTTGGTGCTTGTTGGCGGCCCAGCGTGAGTTGTTCTGCCGCCTAGCCTGGCGTTAGTCAGTTTTGTTGAGCCCCTTGTTTTATTCATGGCCAATCTATGCGTTTATGGCAGTTGCCACTCTTCGTTGTTGGTCCCTAGATATCCTGGCTGCTCACTGCATGTTTTTTGGTCGACCAGCTTCCCGCTTTTCTGCCGAGGCTGCGGCCGCATTGCATTGATCAGTTCAGATTAGCGCCCCCATTTGGGAATACCTTTAAAAGCAAAGTAAAGTTGTCAAGAAAGCGAGTGGGCTCTACCTGGCTCTCTCGATGGCCTCCGTGCGATGGACATTGCTGAGCTGGCCCAGACAGAAGCGGTCCCCGCCCGATGGGTCCACGTAGCCGTCTACAGTTACAACCGGGCACGACGACGGCACCTTGAAGGTCTCGCCTACCTGCAAGTCCATCTCGAAGTAGGCGATTGAGCACCAGTAGTCTGGAGCTGTAGCACATTCAAACCAATCAACTAAGGACAAACTATATTGTCATACAGAGAAGTATTCAAAAACACCACTTATATGTAGTAATTCAAATGCAATAGTTAAATGAAATGGTTACAAATTACACCATCTTATTTCCTCCCATTCCAAAATATTCCATCCAAACTCCTTTAAAGAGAGGTCAGACCGCTTACATTGTCCCTTATCTACACCAAAGACAAAAAAAAGCTTAAATGACTCACCCCACAGACAACCCCAAAAAGAAACCTCTGGTCACTAAATCTCCTGATTTAGGGTTAGGGTTAGGTGTTTTGGCATAAAATTTAGGATTTTTTTTTCTCAAATTACAGATACATCAAATATATAGCAAAACAATTATACGCAGGGTTCGCACACCTTTTTCATGGCCAAATTCAAGCACTTTATAGGGACTTTCAAAGCCACTTTTCTAATGTCTCCAGTACCTATTAAAGATAAAATCTGGTGTTAATCATGTAATTTACAGAGCCACAAATATATCTGTGATTCACAAATGCGACTTTTAATCTTGCGTGTGCATTTATCCAAATATTTTATTATTAGATCTTGAGTAAATCGCAAATATATTACTTTTTGAGACAATTCTCTCCCCAAGTAGGTGATGGGTAAATAGGACAGTAATATTCAGTTCTTCCCATTACAATTTTCTAACGGAAATCGCTACCATAATTATTTTTGCATGGCGCATGAGTGTCCATAATTTATTTGTAATCCCTGCACATTTCACAGTGCCCTGTTTTTATGGAGCATGAACCTGTTCTCTTGAGCGCGACCCGTAGGGGACAATGACATTTCATAGGACAATGCCATACTAACAAATGAGAGCTGCCCTTAATTACGAGGAAAGAAATGCCACGCAATGCAAGGGAAGCCTCCCATAGAACAGTGTCAGCGTAATTTTGAAGCAGACTTGTTGAGAAACATCACAATAATTTAAAGCATTTACAAGCATTTCACCTTTCAATACTTGAAAACATGTTAAAATTGAAGCAAATTTAAGGATTTCAAGTACCCGTACGAATCCTGTATATAGGTTTATAACTATTTTGATAGGTGGTGGACCCACAAGAGTGGACACTGGAGACAAGAATGGCACCAAAACGGGAGTAAGTTTTATTTTTTAATCATATTTTAACATTATATTGTGATTATTTTGGTTTGTTGGGCCAGATGAAAAAGGCTGATGGGCCCATAGTTTACAAAGCCTTGCTATAAAAAAAAAAAAAACAGTCTTACCGGGATGGTTTGATATGGGTGGTTGAAAGGCAAACTCGTCATGGACTGACCCTGTGGACAATATTAAAATGTTCAAAGATCAGTTATTTCAGACAAGCCTAAATCAAAGTCATCGTTGTGTGCTGACTCACAGTAGTGCGCCGGCTGAGGCATGGGAGGATGGTGCTGCAGGTGACCGTTGCTATGGTGTGGCGTGTTGGGAGGGAAGCTGCTGTTCCGTGACCAGACGGTATTGCCACCTGATAGTGGGGAAAACGGAAAAGCTCAGCATGATTTGTTTGAATCACAATTTATCTCTTTTGTTTGAATAAATTAAACATGTTACACAGGGATCAGAATGGAGATTTTCATTTTCAGCTGAAATAGCCAGGGTCCAGGGGCCGTAGGCCCCGGCCAGGTCCAGGGCGGAGCCCGGTGGGGGGCTCAGGGGGGCTAAGCCCCCCTGAAGCCAACAGCATTTATCTTATTTGCTATGTGAAAATTGCACTAGAATGAATTAAATCCAACAAAACAGAAACCATGTATTATATATATATATATATATATATATATATATAAATTAAAAAAATAATAATATATTGACATTAAAAGCATTTGTAATATTGAATATGATAATGATGATACAAAATAATTTATTTTAATCATGTTTATAACAAATTTTAAATTTTGTTTATCCTGTTCTAAATATTGTATAAACACAAAAGATAAAATCATTTCATAAATAAATAGATTTATAAATACCTCAGATTGGGATTTTCTGTCACACAGGGGAACCAGTGGTTGACTGCTGCTAGTATTTGAAGTGGAAGGATTTGGAACGGCCAATAATGTTGAACCGGTGGTGTTACTGTTAGTTTCACTGCCGATTTTAAATGCGGATCCGAGTGCATAATTTGATCGCCGGCAAGCTATTTTTGTTTTGTGCTTGTTCATTTTAGCATGATCGATCAGTGCCACACAACCTCGCGTACCATAATTGATCAGATCGACACAGTATAGACACTTTGCTTTCCCTGGAACATCAAACTTTGCGATGAACTGGCTCAAAGTTTCTGTAACTTCCTCGATCTTTGCGCCGATTTTAACGTTTACTGTGACAGTCTTCTCCAGCCATGACCACTTAAATTTATTCTTGATTCTTTTATCAATGTCGGAGACAAAAGCCTCGTCTTCTTTTCTTAGTATTTTTATATTTACTTTTTCAAACACTCATTTCACCGTTTGAAAAGACCGGAAGGAGCGCCATGTTTGAGAAAGCCAATGCTCTGAACAAAAGCTCCGCTGATTGTTTATCAGCGAACCTATCGACCAATGGTCTACATGCTAACTTGGGGTGATGAAACAGTCACGTATCATACCTCACCCCCCCAAAATATTTTCTCATCGAATTTAGACGATTTACGGGAATGACCTTTGGGGTTCAAAAACAGCGGAAATCCGCGGATCCGTGGAAAATTCTGATCCCTGGTTACAAATGAGGAGGATGATTGCTTCTGTTGTTTTTGCAAAACAGAAAAGGGAAGCTGATGTTTTCTTCAAATATAAAAAATTATTAGGATTTCCTCGGGTTCATCATCACCGCATGCAAAAAATGTATTTGCAAAACAAATATTGCAGTTTCGTTCTAATTTTGCTGATTAATAATATCATTATTGGTAAATATTAATAAAGTAAATAATGAATATCAAATATGTTTAGAAGACAAAAAATTCAATTCTTCTGTGTGGGTTCAAATCCAGCTACCGGACTTCCTGTGCAGAGTTTGTATATTCTCCCCGGTTTCCTCCCACATTCCAAAGACATGCATGTCAGGTTAATTGGCCGGTCCAAATTGTCCCTAGGTGTGAATGAGCGAGTGAGTTGTCTGTCTCTGTGTGCCCTGCGATTGGCTGGCAAAAGGTTCAGGGTGTCCCCTGCCCACTGCCCGATGATTGCTGGGATGGGCTCCAGCACCCTACTGAGGATAAGCGGTGCAGCTAATGAGATGAGAAAATAATAGATGAAAAAAAAATCATTACAAGAGTGAAGTAAAAAAGTAATGTAAGCTCATAGCCTTCCCAAAAACATGCAATGAATTTCAAATTGTGAAAAAAACCCCAAAACAAATAAAATTAGGATAACCACCAAGGGTTTATAAATGAAATTGTCTAAGCGAAAAAAAATAAATTAAAAAAAACAAAACAAACAAACAAAAAGACAAAAAACAACAACAAGGAAAACAAAAAAGACAGCCGAGTTGACAGAATGCACAACAACTACGATGTTAAGTCACTGGTACAAAATAGCTACATTCTTAACAGTAATTACAAAGTTAAACGAGATAACTCCAAAGAGTTGCTGCCTTTTGAAGGCCAAAGAGTCTCACCAGCAGATCCGGTGGCGACAGTGGGGAAAGATGACGTAGAGGCAGAAGTGGATGCTTCAGCCGGTGGGAGCATGTTGGTGGGCGCAAATAAGTCTGCTGGTCCTGGCCGGCCACCTGATGGAGGATGCTGGATGGTCTGCATAGAGCGGCCCTCGTCCATGGGGGGCAGACTCTGGGGGCCGTCAAAATCGTGCTCATCTTTGACCATAAGCGCCGAACCAGGCCTGGAGCCTGTTAGATTTAGTCCCGATATGTCTGGTGGGGGGGAATTAAACCAAATTTGCAAAATATTAATAAATGAATACATAATAATAATAATCAAAAAGACAAACAGACTCTAACCTATTCCAGGCGAGACGACCCGCTCGTAGTGATAAGGGTTCACGCACACGCTGTCGGCCTTGAGGTCGAAGGCATACTGGCAATATTTCACATGCTTGAGCTCATTCTTGTGCAGGTCAGGCCAGCGCCACAGCTTGGCATAAACCACATGTGGGAAACCTTTGCGTCCAGCCACCTGGAAGGATAGACAAAACACAAACAGGTTCGTAAGATAACACTTGCACTGGTATGATATGAGTTCAAGTATCAGGGTAGGTATAAAATCACTTCTTTTCATTGTCTATTACCGTTATAAACCAAGCGTTATTTTTCCACTTTACCGACATAAAACATTTATTTTTCCAAAACAAGTTTGACAGTTCTCATCATTGCAGACCCCAGAAAGAAATGACACTCCCAGATGACATAAGGAAAGGCATAAGAACTCAATTCATTAGCACACTATTTTTACTCACGGTGTCCAAAACACAGATTTGCAGTCTCTCCACTTGTGTAACAAAAACATCTTGGTTTACATGTAAACATGTAAAAAAGCTTGAATAGGATTTTGGTAAAGCAGCGATTTTCAACCACTGTGCCGCAACACACTATTGTGTCGTGAGAAATTATCCAGTGTCACTTTTTAAAATTTTATAAAAAACACACGGCGAACAACACAGACGAAAAGCCACCATCACATGCCTAAAAGGTGGAGAAGGCAAATAAGAAACGCACGCTGTAAGAACAGCAGGTAAGCTTAACCTGCTCAGCTTTTGAAGGTCGGAGCACGCGACTGACAAAATAGTCACAAGGAACCCAGTAACATGGTGAGCAAAGTTAAAATTTCTCCTAGCAGAAATGGTCAGTATGCAATGGCTGTTAATTACAATCAGTGTCTGTTTCAGAACTGCCTTAAATGTTGTGTTAATGGCATACGCCATGTTGAACGTGTTGTGTTCCTTCAAGGACGTCACATATCTAGAGACAACAAGTCACTGAGGTCTACTTTGAGACTAAATTTATCGGGTCCCCTGGCACAATGACATATTTTCTGCAAATATTATGTCATTGTCAAGTGTCTGTGCTGTAAACACTGGGGGTATTATAAATTATATTGTAATTAAACATACTGTTCAGTGTCGTTTTATAACATTTTTGGTTAGTAGTGTGCCACAAAATCTTTCCAATGTTTAAAACCTGCCCTGGCTCAAAAAAAGTTGAAAAACACTGTGGTAAAGGACTTTACGTTTTCTGTTTCTGTCTCTTGCATTATTTTTTCACACACAGAGTTCCTACAGCTTAAAGCAAGTTTAATTTAAGACTTTTTAAGACTTTAATGCCTATTACAACAAAGTTTAAGAGCAAGTCGACAAAAAATAAAAATAAAATATACAATTCAAACCAACAAAAAGACACAAATATTTCTTGCACCCACACATTGTGCTTGATACACATACATGGGCTATGTAGCCTTCTGCCCTTTTCCTTTTTACCTTGTCTTTCTTGCTCTTTAGCACAGCATGTGTGCTGATGAAAAGCTAACTTTAAAGTGGCTTTTCAGCCACGTGCAGTAAACTTTCTTGGGCATGATTCTGTAAAGTGTTTGGAATAAATACATTGCGAGCTAATACTACAAGTCTCCTGTAGTACAATACGCCAGTTTATAGCTAACTACAAAATAAACATTTAGTTTCTATAAAAACTTAGGCAAAAAATAAATCAAGCGATTGTTCTATGGTTATTTATGGTGTATCGGTGCCATCTCCTGGACACTTGCAGTATCAGCAGGTTCGTTTTGACCAAACAAATGACACTGGTCAATTCATGTTTATCTGTATAGCCCTTAATCACAACGTCCCAAAGGGCTGCGCAGACCACAATTACATCCCTTGATCTGAAACCAACATGAATCCAAGTAAAACTTGAGAAAATTCAACATGAGGAAATAAAGAAACCTGGAGAGGGGCCTCCACATGAGGTACTACCCCCTTCCAGGATGACCTGGTAGATGTTGCAAGGAAATCAACAGACAATACACAGTCATTATCAACATCAAATATGGGCAGTAATTGAATAAAAATTCTAATGTACATATGTATAGATAAAACTGATTGGTTCCTAAAATAGCGTATGTGTCAATTATTGCAAAAATGAAAGATTTTTACTATCTAGCAAAAATAAACTGATTAAATATAAGACCGACTGACTGAAAGATTTAATAAAAGTAAAGCTTACCTGAATAACTAGGCCTAAAAACATGAAACCTTTTCTATATCTGAATATTTTATCCATTCTGAAATATGGAACTTTTGCGTGTGAAACTTTCAATACTTATATAAAGGTACATTTTTTTGTCTGTTATGGATTTTTCAACATTTTGTGAGCCAAAAAATCTTACAGTAATGGCGCGTATCAGCCGTTTTTTTTTTGATACAATGATTAAACAATTTCATTATTACAGGGCAGAGACCATACAAATATTAGTGGTAAAGGAAGAATCTTGTATTCAGTTGGAGATAAATCAAAATGCTCACATCAATCTTGTGAATAGTATAAAAATTCCCTTGCATTCTTTTTTTTTTTTTAGACGAGTCCGCCCGGGACGCCCCGCCTCTCCCCCACCTTCCCGGTGGCCGAGGCCCTGGAGCACCCCCAGGCGCTGCAAGTGCTCCGCGCACCCTTCTGCGCCGCACAGCGTCCGCCCTCTTACTGCTCAGCCTTCTCGTCCTCATCCGGCGAAAGCTCGTCCTCATCGCCTCCGGAGCCTTCTCTGGCCTACGGGCGCCGTCTCAACCCCGACGCGTGCGTTCGATGCCTGGACGGGCGCGCCATGGCGGCTCTCGTCCCCTGCGGGCACAACCTCTTTTGCGCCAAATGCGCCACCCAAATCTGCCAGTGTCCTGACGCCACCTGCCCCGTGTGCCTGTCCCCCGTGACCCAGGCCCTGCGGCTGCGCAACATTTGACTGCCGGGCGACCAACTCTGGAAATGTAGCAACCAGGAATCGCTTTATACATTTTAGCCACCTTTTTAATTTGTGTTTTATTGAGCCCTCTCCCGTGACCGCCACTCTCCGGAGGGGGGCGCAAGTGGGTATGTTTACAAACAGCAGGACCCCAGCCTAAATCCTATTAATCGGTCGTATTATATATTTACGCATTACATGCTAATGCGGCACGAGAACCTATTTTCTTCCCCTTTATTACCACTCCACAGGACGTCGACATGTAACTGTAGCGGTGCTACTTTTTTTTTTTCACCCCCAAAAAATCCCCACCCCTTTTTCCTGTCAACAGGATCGAAATCGTTTACGGTTAACTCGTGCCTGAACCTAAGTTACGAAAAAGAGTTTAAAAGTTTAAATTCAGAACTACCGTATTTTCTGCACTAAGAGACACCTCCATAAAGTAGTCTTTTGTAATACATTCACATATAAAAAGCAACAATCTACAAGGCGCATCAAATCTAAATTTCAGTAAGAGTTAGGGATGCACTAAAAGTAAATATCAAAATTTTGAATCGATTAGTTGAAACATCACTAGGGATGCGGATGACATATGAAAAGGCATCAGGTTTTATGTCATCATTACACAAACTTTAGTCACGGTACCACATTTTTATCATTAGGCCGGGCCTAGTAAAATATTGTCAGACATAAAACCAGCTTGCGGTACAGAAAAGGTTGGGGATCATTAAAAAATAGTATTGCTTTGCCAACTTTTATAATCTAGACGAAGCACACAAGATTCTGAACCGAACGACAAAGGCATTCTGGGAAGTAATTTGGTTGTTCTGAAAGATGGAAACACATGGCTACATGTATTCAGACTTTGCCAAATGCAACGTTTGTTTGGGCTACATTTTTTGCACAAGATTCTGAGCTGAATGAAGGTAAAGGCATTGTGAGAAGTAATTCTGTCCTGAAAGATATGAATGGCCGCACATATTCAACATGTGTCACCTACAACGCTTAGTTTGAGCTAAGATTAAGTGAAACACTTTTAGACAGATTTTGTGTTTTCTTATTTTGCTGACATTTGTATCTGGTACAGTGACTAAAATAATGTGATTATTGAAATGTATCCTTTTCCCATGTCATTATGCAACTGTAGTTGGCGCTAAATATCCACTGATGAATCAGATTCAGATTGCACAATTATGGTAACACGCCGATATGTGATTCCAATTGAAAGCGCATCTCCATGTCAAATTTCTGGTTAATTTGGGTTCTTGGTGCGCCTTATAGTCCAGAAAATACGTTAATTTTCGCGAGAGTGGCCTTTTTGTTTTCGACGGATGTAATGTATACATCACAGGTCAAAGTCTTAACTCCATTTAGTTGTTCCTTCTTTTTCCCCTCGGAGCTTTTGTACGAACATTCCTTTCACAGAAACTGTTGTCAATGTCGGAACAACTCCTTGAATGTTCTCCAGTAGTCACACTAGGTCATTCTTTTTGTTTTATCTTAAAATAAGATTTTTTTGTTCCTTATCCCGCCACAGGGCTTATGCAAGAGTCTGGCTGGGTTGGGGAAACGGCGAGGAAAGAAAATGTGGAAATTATTGGTACTTTTTCAGTGGCCCTCGGAAAAACGTTAATCCATTCCATATGCCTCTAATTAATCATCTCAGTGTTGTTTTTTTTGGACATACGGGACTGTAGTCAGGATTTGTTTTTCTTAGGGGGAAGTACCTGGACTGGACACTGCACAACTCCAAAGTATATTTGGGGGTTTCCAGTTATAATTTGGTCGTTAAGTATGTCACAAACACAAACCCCTCCAGGTTCTTCCCCCTCCAATCTTCATCCGTCCTTTTACTTTAGTTTCGATGAGGGTGAATGCAATATACACCATCAGCCCTCCCATTATTGTATTATATATATTAAGGACTGAGATTATACAGAAGTTATTTTTATTTTGTTACATTTCATAGTCTATATATATATATATATATAAATATCTTGACAAAGTATCTATATTCCGATGTTTACAATAAGATTTTAATTTTTCTAATCTTTTCTCTGCGTGGACGGGAAACACGATTGAATTCGCAATGCTTTACCCGCTTTATAGTTAGATTCGTCGAATGCCACCACTGGAACTTCGGAATGTGCGTGCACAAGCATGTCCGCGTTAAGTAAATAATATTAAAGGTAAAATTAAGTCGCTGATAGGAGCTGCCTGCTAACGCGTGTGTAAGAAAGTATCTTTTTTAGTAGCCGTTTTTACTACTTTATGTATATGTAGGGGGCAAGTCTTATGGCATATATAGAAATCTCAATTCAATACCCAGGTGGAGTCAGGAGTTGAAATAAAATGCAAGACTATTTTATAAACGGGCCTTTTAAGTTATTGCGGCCAAAGCACTGATGTTATTATATATATTTGCTGTAAAGAGAATTTTAAGAGTTTTATTTTTCTGATATTAAAGTTACTTAATAAAGACGGTTTCATTTTAAGCCACGTGGAAAGTCTCTTGTTTTTCACCACCGATGACTCGATTTTATTCATGTAAAAGTGAGGTTAAATGTTGGATCATGGACATCAGCATGCACTACAAAGATGATATATATTTTTCTATTTACAGACACCTGATTAAAGAGAATATGTTCGAGTAACCACAACAGAAAAATTGTGTTATGTTGAGAAGGTGGGAAGACAAAATTGCATCTTTAGTGTTCCAATACAAATGCACAGCTAAGTCAAAAGTAAAGTGCTAAAATATAGAAAGTATGTTTAAAAAAAAAAATCAGCTGCGAAAATGTAGATTTACACGATGCGTTTCTAGGATTTTGTGAACAGGTAATATACAAGACGTTTTTGTAATTGGCCACAACATTAGGTACACAAAATAAAGGATAAATTCACAGGTATAATCATATTCAACTCGGGGGGGCAACATAGAATTCTCAGATTTCCTGCGATTCATGGAAATATGTTAAGTTTAGCATTTTTTATTTCCGGTGACAAATTACCTCAGTAAAAACAAAATGTCACTGTTTGCTACATTAGTCACAAACCTTAGATTTCAGTCACAGAAACATATTTTGTAATATTTTCCATTCTGTCAAATAAAGTTTGTTTTCTACGTTCTTACATACATTTTTATATTTGTCCATCAAATCTTTTAAAGAGAGTGTCAACATAAACACTTCCATTACAATATTTTGTATGTGCCATGACTGCAAACGGGCTTTTCTGAACAATATTTAATTTCTGGCCTATATAAGCTGTCAACTTGCTGTCTTATAGGAACAATTTTAAATGGTTCAGGGCTCAAGTAAAAAGCCAGTCATTTTTGGTGCCTAACTCATATTTCCCAAACACAATCATTATCAGAATACTACTCCATGCTTGTCAACAATGTTGATGTTTCAGATGGAAAAAAAAACCAAGTGATCTCTTGTGGAAAAGCAGGCCCCACTAGAGTTAAGCAACCATTTCTGAGTGGCAAGAACTAGAAAATTAAGAATCAACGAGCAAATGGTTCCTCTTACCGGTCGAAACCCAGTGTGCCAGTATGTACAATGCAAACCAAACCTTACTGGACTGAAGGTACCCGTCTTGGCTGCACTAAAGGGTCTAGTTTGGGATTTTGTGGTCTACTAAGTCAAGACAAATTAGACAGCTACAGGAGGAAATGGCTTCATGAAACAAGTTGTTCTTCAATTGAATGTTCCCCAAGGAACCCAACAGTTCTTTGAGAGCTAATTTACAAAAGTCAGCCTCATTTACACCCTAATGATAAAAGAAATGACAGTGACCAAAGGTCCATAAGCTAGGAGCTCATCTTAAAAAATAATGTGTCAGCAGAGATGGTGGTAAAACAAAGCACACGTGGACTTACTGTCAAAAAGGGTGGACAACAAGCCAGCGGTCATGGCATCATCTGCTTATAGGATTGATTCGCAGGATGGTCGAAGAAAAAACATTTGTCCAAGGCTTAAGACCACTGGCAATTGAGTACAACACCAACAAGGGTGGTGTGGACTTGGTCGATCGAATGTTCACCATACAAGATGGCCCTTTGCACTAGAAAATGGACAGTGCGTGCAGTTTTCCACTTTTTTGACCTGGTAATCCAACTCATAGCTTCAGTGTTCGAATGACTTCCAGTGTTGGGGAAGAAACCACACAAGCTTAATACAACATCACTGAAAAAAAACAATACAGTACTTGGCCATGGCTTACTGGAAATATAACATCTGGTCTGATGGGACAAGGATTCCTTCATTTGGCCCAGATGAGGAGTACAAACATCTTTTTGTCATGCCTAAAGTCAAGCATGGTGTTGGGAATGCCATGGTTTGGGGCAGCAGGAGTTCAACTGGAATTGGGGAGTTGCATTTCATTAGGAAAACACAAACTCAAGCATGTACTGTGAAAAACTGGAGCAGAGAATTATCCCCTCCATCCAGAAACTGTTCCCCAAATACGCTTCTCAGATGACCAAAGCTTTTCTTAAAGGGCTAAGGGTATAAAGAGGATGGACTGGCCAAGCATGTCTCCATATCTAAATACAATCGAACATCTTTGGGCATCCTCAATCACAAGGTAGAAAAGCACAAAACCTTGACTATACCCCAGCTCTGTCATGTTGTCATGGAGGAGTAGAAGCACATTCCAGTAGCTCTGTTGAAATTGATGGCCAGGAGGATTAAAAAGGTTCTGCAAAATCACGGTGGCCACACAAAATATTGAACTTCAAGAACTTTTACTTTAGGGTGTACTCACTTTTGTTACCAAGGGTTTCGCAACTAAAGCTATATTTTGAGTTTTAATAAAATTGTACACTGCTATATAAGCTTTACACAAACTGCCTTTCATTGTGTCAAAGTGATGTTTCTTCAGTGTTGTTCAAGTTAACATTGATAAAATCTCTGCAGAAATGTGAGGGGTGTACTCACTTTTGTGACTTACTACATGTATGTGTGTGTATAAACACCCACATAGTACTATATATCTATTCATAGGAAAACGTTAATAATGTTTGTGTCATGTTTGTCCCCCTACATGTTATTTACCATGATAGGACATTTTTTATAGCGCCAGGGAGCCACTAGGAAGTGCCAAACAGCAGCATTTGGCTTCAAAGCTTGTTTCTGACCCCCAGGCTGGACCTTATTTCAGTTAACTCATTCATGCACACGAATTTGACAAGACTGACTTTTGTGCGAGCATTGCTGCGCAAGCTCCTTTTTTTCCCTACAGTATATTGTTGAAGTTGTATTACAAATGATACACATTAACTCTGGTTTACTTGCTAAACATTGAATGATATCTCCTGGACATTTTCATTTTAATTTCTTTTGTTAGAACGGTAGCAATTTTGCCCTATCTATAAATAGTGTAAGTCAGTCCATGCTTCTTGCAATCGAAGTATGCGCACAACTTGTAACTACACGAGACGCAGCAAACAAGCACGATTATGGAACAGGGAAGATCCAACCACAATTTTTGGGATTGTGGTGAGTGACATGAACATTATCATCAAATGTCAATATTTAAAGGTGGGGTTTATTGTTTGAGGTGTTATTCATAAAGTTCAAAATCATCTTATTTCTAATTAAGTATGTGTCAACAATGCCAACCTGCGTTTAAAGAGCCCTTATGCTTTATTTTCCACTGCATGTATCTCCATGTATGTTACTTTTATCAGAGCTGTTCGGGGCGAAACACATGAGGTTCGAGGGATGGAGGCTGATTTTGACGTCATACGTGTACCCACAGGATTTTCTAAAATATTTCTATTGGTCAGAGTAGCATGAAGAGTCCAAACCTGGACCCCATACAACATGGAAACGTTTATTTAAGGGCATCTAAGAAATGCACATACTTGCACAAGCATCATAATTGAGCTGAGGCTGCCATCACGATTTTAAGCCAAGAGATGGCGGTGGGGAGTAAAAAAGGTTGACATTTCAAACAGCTCCATGAAATGTAGAAACAACGTCCCTTTTGGGTAACAAAACCGTTCATGCTTCACTCACTTCTAATCAAGTTATGCCTAAATACGGGGCTAACTATTGTCACTAGTCCTGTAAATGGACAACTCAGAGTTTTAGAAAAAAAAAAAAAATTAGTAAATCATATCTCAATCAGACTATTACAGGGATATAAACATACCCTGTCTCATAGGTTTCTCTGCCCGCCCCCAAATAATTGTCTATGTTTCAATTAAAATGCATTATTTTTACTTATTGTACTTTCACTTTGTCATGAAAAAAAAAATTCTTTGGCAAAATACCCCAAGATCTTTATTCTATTTAAAAACGTCACTCTACTGTTCTTGAAAATCTTGGGAGGATATCCAACTTTATTTAGAAACATTTTTTTTCTTTAAATGATTTCTACTATCGGAGACAAGCCAATAGAGGATTATTAAAATTCATTGTTTTAAAAATCCTTATTCTTGCCTAATGTTTTCTTCAAATATGTGGAAATTTGGACGTGACGCTCCGTCTGGACGGGGAGGTATCACCGCGGAACGTCTCCGTGCACTCGGGGAGAGTAATCGAGCAGGAGGAGTCCCTCAAGGCGGCGCAGCCCGTAGAGAGGTTGAACGTCCTGCAGGCCAAATTGCTCAACCCGCTGCAGGACCAATAATTGTGCGTGCCGTTGCAGATAATGCTGCCGTATTTGCAGCCATGGTCAGTACTGCTGGAGTGCTACGCTGTATGTTGCGCGAATGCAACATAGCACCCTTTACTCAAGCAGCGATTTCTGGAAATGAGTTAGGTGTCGGAGATGTTACATTGGCCGCTGCACTCTGTAGCATAAGAGCGGGGTTAATGGACGCTGGAGAGCGAGCAGCTGCCCTTGCTAGGCAGCAGGTGATTGCAGAGGTGTTAGCACCAAACTGGAGACAGGATAACTGCATGACGGAGGTTGAAGCAGGAGCGGAGCTCAACCGCATCTTGGAGAGCCCTGTCAATTTTGCTCGTCAACAGTGGTTCATGGATGTGGTTTTCCAGATGTCTCCAGGAGCTGCTGATAATAATGTGCTACTGAATATTTACAATCGCAACACTCTGGAATGGGTCGGCACTCCAACTCTGGAGCAAAAGGTAACATTTATCAGAGCAGTAGCCACTCACCCAGCAAGCAGGATCCACGCTCGCTCACCGTACATCGTGGTGCTCCTCCTTGTAGCTTTCTCTACCCGGGTTCAACTGAGTGCTCAAAAGCTGCAGCGTATTAAAGATGATCTCCGGCTGGTTATGCCGGTGCTTGCCGATATGTTGGACGCCAGTGAGATATCAACAACTTTTGCCAATTTCGGGGAGTGTATAGACGACGAGAACGCCCATATCATCTTTAGTAGATGGCTGCAACATGTTCCACGTGCGGCAATACGGTTGAGAGTGCTTTTGAGCCAGGCTGCAGGTTCGGGAGTCACATCCCTTGACATCATTGCAGAGGCATTGGCAGCTCATGTTGATTTTCCATGGCACATGGTAGCCAGACGTTATCCTGACGAGTGGGCAGCTGTGCAACAAGCACTGATTGCCATCGGAGGGAGGATTTATGCTGGCTACTCTAGTAACCTAGGAGCTGTCAGAGCGACTCTATTCCGCCATATCACATGGATATCACGAGAGCTGCTAGTTGCATTTGGCAATGCCTCACTAAAAAACTATCGAGGAGGGGTCGAAGATCCGACCATGGTTGAGGCGGTGAAGTCATGGATTGAACTATACATGGAAGTGAGCGGGGCAGGTAGCGCATTAAGTGAAGCCGAACGTAGTGATGAGGAGTTGCGTTCACTCAAAGAACTGGTCGGTCTTGCCCGCGCCCACCCCAATGTCGCGTACCACTTGGCAGACATGAACGGACACAATAGAGCCACTGTCCAAGGCCAAAATCCCGCCGGCGCTCAATCATATGGGATCAGTCTAACCACCATATGTCATTATTAAGACACCTTGGAGTTAACCCAATAAAATAATCTCTTCTCTTTACTATTCATTTTTTTCCTTTATAACGTGGCCAAAATACATAATAATACTTCTGAAAATGTCATTCATATTATTTTTTGCTTGTGTACCTAATGATGTGGCTGGTGAAACTCCAATTGTAAAACCCACTAGAATTTCTATAAGAAGAAAAAAAAAAAAAAAGCCAAAAATGTTCATCATGTGGAAGAACACAGCACTCTGGTCTACTCCAGCAATCTGACCAATCCGCAATTTGTCCTTTCGGATGAAATGTGTCATTTTGGGTTAACACTACAGCACCGTCAGAACCCACCTGACAACGACAACACCAAGAAGTAAAAAGAGTTCATCCGATTCAGTCGAGCGGCTGCGGATCGGCGATGGGCATTGTGTGCAGCACTTCGTCCAAAAGCTGCAGAGCGCGGTGCAGGTGGATCTCGATCCAGCAGGGCGTTTCCTTGATACTCTGCCGGGGGTAGTCGGGCCCCCAACCCTTCACAAAACTCATGCGCAGGATGCAAAGACGACGGAGGTCGTCCACGCCTATGCCGGCCGCTGCCGACAGACCTGCAGGCAAACGTAGGCCACAATGGAGCGATTTGGGACCAAAGCGGGCTTACACCACTGCTGCTATTTTGCAGTTTAGTGCAGCGATTAGGGCTGCAACGATTAGTTGACATTGGTGACAGAAATCGATCCCTGTTTTTTCGCCGGGGTTACGTTCCAAAAAAGGTATAGCGATAGTCAAAATCCGTGAAGTAGGAACCTTTCTTTTTATATTAAATACTGTGATACATAGAAACCAAATTTTTAAAAAATTGGAGCCTCAAATATTGGTTTCATAAAAGTACTGTACTGTCTAAACTTTTAATTTAACAAGTAACTTCTGTACTGTCAAATTTTAAAAATAATCCTTCTGCTTTAATGCACAACTGTATTGATTTAGGACACGATCCACTTCACACAATACTTTGTCACGATTATGTGGACTTTACAATCACCAATCCGAAAGCCATGCAGAATTGGACCAAAAAATTAATACAAAATATGTCTGAGTGACAAAAAATTAAAAGCCTATATGGAATCTATATTCATTGGCAATTGAAAAGAATGTGTCCGGCTTTACCCTCTATAGGAATTATATATTCTTCCATTATTAAAGATTTGTAAAAAAGCGCCAGGGAGCCATTAGGAAGCGTCAAAGAGCAAATTCAGCGGGTCACGAAGCCCAACTTTATTAGCGATAGAAAACATTTTCCTCGGCCTTTTTACCCCAGCCACCAGTGCTTTTGTCTGTCCAAAGCCTTGCCGCGCAGGCAACCAGAAGCAGAAATGGGGTGGAATGACCGTTTAGGCAATCAGAAGACAAACAATGTACAGTGAAATTCCAGAAAGTAGCAAAACCGCGATAAGTAAACCTCGATAGAAAAAAGGATTAATGTAGTAGACAATAAATTTCATTATCGACTATGGTCACCAGACATGAATGAGGCATCTCTTCAAGAGTACAATCTATGCTGAGAGTAACTTATGCGCAATAGAGTCTCTGTCTCGAGCGTTATGCCAGACAGCCGATCAAACGTATTTGAAATTAGATGCATGCAGTCCAAAGAACGACCATTTGACTGACAATAAACTGCAAATACATTTTTTTCGGGATGTCAAAAAATATGCGGACATTCCTTGTAATTTAGATTTTGTATTGTGTGCATCTTTTACAGAGTAGAGGATAGTACTGTGGTGCTTCATTCTGTCGCGTGGCGCAGTCAGAGGTTACCCATCATCCACCCCGAAGAAGAAATTCGGGGTGAATTCCTAGTTTGTGTGCAAACATACTACATGTACTGTATCTCCAGCGCGCTAAGAACTTTGACGCTTTTATTGTTAATAATCTCCTGCATCCATTCAATATGGGTGGTGTAAAGTGTAAAGAAGAGGCAAGCAGTTTTTTAAAAAAAATGAAAGTGAAATAAGAAAGCTTGATGTGGTTGAGAAAACTGTCGGAACCCTTTTTTTTGTCCACTTTTTACTATGGACGAGAACCTCTTGAAGCGCATCTTCCAAAAGTTAAACTCAACTTTATCTTTATAGAGCATATCATTTTTTGAAATGTTTATTTTTTTAGCACAAAATAATACAAGTTATCCAAGCCATAATCATACTTATAAAAACCTTAAACATACAAAATATAGCACTGAGGCAACTTACGAACAAATTCAACTTACGAACGATAGTCCCGAGCGTCTGTATATCCTTATCGTTTGTGTTTTGTGACATTTTTACCCCAAAAAAAAAAAAAAAAAAAAAAATCCCACCTTGTTTTGAACCCATTATTTGGGACAAAAATACGGTCAAAATGAGCCTCAACACCCTAACATAACTCAGGGCGCGAGACCAAATTTTAAGTTCTAAATTGATATGGGACACAGGCTAGTTTGTAGGGTAAGGCAGCGTCTGTACTTCAAAAATGGACATCATATTGGTTTTATTTACTGTTCTACTGCAGCAAATGAACATGTTGGTTTACAGGTATGAAACATGTTTACTTGATTTTAAGAAGTTTATTATGGATTTACTGAGAACTGGGCCTAATTGGTTTTAGATCGAGCATTTCTATTTATAATTTTTGTACGAATCCGCAGTAAATCCAATAATATATGTATTTTTCATTGGACCTATTTTTTCTTGTCTTAATCATCATTTGCCACATCAACTTCATGTAAAATTCAATTAAAAAAAACATTATTCGATTATTCAACCAATCGTTTCAATAGTATTTGACCGGTCGACGAATAAAATAGTCGTCAGTTGCAGGCCTAAGAGCAAAGAGAAAAACCTCCTCATAAAGGTTCAAACTTACTAATAGCAGGAGCGATGCCCCCCACTGAGCCGGGTCCGGGGATGTTCCCCGCCACGGCAGCTGCCTGCGCTGCAGCTGCCGCTTGAGCCGTTGCCGCCTGTTGCTGCATTTGCCTATGACACTGACGCAGGTCGAACACCTAACACGCAAAAAACATACAGAATTAGACAAAATGACAAGCTAACGCTAGCACAGACAAGTCTACTTCTCAATCAATTCTTTAAAATGATGTTTGAATCTAGTCTACGGTTTCGACTTGACCAAGAGGCAACTGCCTTAGAGGGTAACAAACAAATACCTCGAGGAGCAAAAACTCTAAATTGAAAAATCTGAAGCTTTTACAAAGGAACGTGATTGCATTCCTCAGTAACGAGTACTCAAATGAGTTATCGATAAAATTTAGTAGCTGTACTGTTGTGCCTTATCGGTTCGTTATTACGGTACTTGCTGACATTGAATTGTAGTATCCTCCCATTATTGAATACTGTTATTATCCAAACAAGCAAACCTAAAAATTGGCACCCAAAAAATGTTACACAACCCTCGTGTTTGCATTCATTTGATGAGAGAGTTGTAGAACCGACACAAAAGGTAAAGTGAACCTGCCCATTTACTGTTGGGTGCATGTTGTGTACTGAAAAAACAAAGCAGTCCTAGCGATGTGGAGATGCCGAACCAATATTGTGAAAAGAGGCCCGAGTAAGTAAAGATGAAAGTATGAAAGGTGGAAAGAAGGAAGATTGAATCTGGATTCTGAAATGTTTTTGACCTTAATGTAAGCGCTTGGATAGATCTTGTGGACAGCGTCACCAGGCGCTCGTCCGGCTTCGCGGTCCAGGTAGTAACTCTGCACGAAGACGGCGTGGTCGCTGAGGCAGCGCACCCAAACGTCACCCTCGCCTTTGCATTCCAGCTGCACGCCTTTGCCGATGTGAAGCCTGAAGGACAAGCCAAAGCTTAGTAAAGACTCTTGTACAGTACTTGTAAAGACTAATTGATTCTAATTGATAGTATTTTTAAAGTTACACTCCACATTTATGCAAATATGTTACAAAAATTTCCATGCGCCCGAGGACTACAGAAATTTAGTCTCAAAGTTTCCCATCTGGTTTCCTGTACAGCTGTGATGTCATTGAAAGAACAAAACACTTTCAAAATGGCAAATCCCAATGAAACAACATGTGATGCGACCTCTGAAACAGACACCAACTGTGGTGAAAAGATTGCATACTGCTCATTTCTTCTTGGAGGTAGACAATTAAGCCTTTTCGTTTGTATTTTTTAATTCTGTCCAGAAGGCTCCCTGTAAGCGTTGGAGGTCCCGAGGGCTTTCTTGTTTTGTTTGCTCCCGTTTGGTGCTTGTTGGCGGCCCAGCGTGAGTTGTTCTGCCGCCTAGCCTGGCGTTAGTCAGTTTTGTTGAGCCCCTTGTTTTATTCATGGCCAATCTATGCGTTTATGGCAGTTGCCACTCTTCGTTGTTGGTCCCTAGATATCCTGGCTGCTCACTGCATGTTTTTTGGTCGACCAGCTTCCCGCTTTTCTGCCGAGGCTGCGGCCGCATTGCATTGATCAGTTCAGATTAGCGCCCCCATTTGGGAATACCTTTAAAAGCAAAGTAAAGTTGTCAAGAAAGCGAGTGGGCTCTACCTGGCTCTCTCGATGGCCTCCGTGCGATGGACATTGCTGAGCTGGCCCAGACAGAAGCGGTCCCCGCCCGATGGGTCCACGTAGCCGTCTACAGTTACAACCGGGCACGACGACGGCACCTTGAAGGTCTCGCCTACCTGCAAGTCCATCTCGAAGTAGGCGATTGAGCACCAGTAGTCTGGAGCTGTAGCACATTCAAACCAATCAACTAAGGACAAACTATATTGTCATACAGAGAAGTATTCAAAAACACCACTTATATGTAGTAATTCAAATGCAATAGTTAAATGAAATGGTTACAAATTACACCATCTTATTTCCTCCCATTCCAAAATATTCCATCCAAACTCCTTTAAAGAGAGGTCAGACCGCTTACATTGTCCCTTATCTACACCAAAGACAAAAAAAAGCTTAAATGACTCACCCCACAGACAACCCCAAAAAGAAACCTCTGGTCACTAAATCTCCTGATTTAGGGTTAGGGTTAGGTGTTTTGGCATAAAATTTAGGATTTTTTTTTCTCAAATTACAGATACATCAAATATATAGCAAAACAATTATACGCAGGGTTCGCACACCTTTTTCATGGCCAAATTCAAGCACTTTATAGGGACTTTCAAAGCCACTTTTCTAATGTCTCCAGTACCTATTAAAGATAAAATCTGGTGTTAATCATGTAATTTACAGAGCCACAAATATATCTGTGATTCACAAATGCGACTTTTAATCTTGCGTGTGCATTTATCCAAATATTTTATTATTAGATCTTGAGTAAATCGCAAATATATTACTTTTTGAGACAATTCTCTCCCCAAGTAGGTGATGGGTAAATAGGACAGTAATATTCAGTTCTTCCCATTACAATTTTCTAACGGAAATCGCTACCATAATTATTTTTGCATGGCGCATGAGTGTCCATAATTTATTTGTAATCCCTGCACATTTCACAGTGCCCTGTTTTTATGGAGCATGAACCTGTTCTCTTGAGCGCGACCCGTAGGGGACAATGACATTTCATAGGACAATGCCATACTAACAAATGAGAGCTGCCCTTAATTACGAGGAAAGAAATGCCACGCAATGCAAGGGAAGCCTCCCATAGAACAGTGTCAGCGTAATTTTGAAGCAGACTTGTTGAGAAACATCACAATAATTTAAAGCATTTACAAGCATTTCACCTTTCAATACTTGAAAACATGTTAAAATTGAAGCAAATTTAAGGATTTCAAGTACCCGTACGAATCCTGTATATAGGTTTATAACTATTTTGATAGGTGGTGGACCCACAAGAGTGGACACTGGAGACAAGAATGGCACCAAAACGGGAGTAAGTTTTATTTTTTAATCATATTTTAACATTATATTGTGATTATTTTGGTTTGTTGGGCCAGATGAAAAAGGCTGATGGGCCCATAGTTTACAAAGCCTTGCTATAAAAAAAAAAAAAACAGTCTTACCGGGATGGTTTGATATGGGTGGTTGAAAGGCAAACTCGTCATGGACTGACCCTGTGGACAATATTAAAATGTTCAAAGATCAGTTATTTCAGACAAGCCTAAATCAAAGTCATCGTTGTGTGCTGACTCACAGTAGTGCGCCGGCTGAGGCATGGGAGGATGGTGCTGCAGGTGACCGTTGCTATGGTGTGGCGTGTTGGGAGGGAAGCTGCTGTTCCGTGACCAGACGGTATTGCCACCTGATAGTGGGGAAAACGGAAAAGCTCAGCATGATTTGTTTGAATCACAATTTATCTCTTTTGTTTGAATAAATTAAACATGTTACACAGGGATCAGAATGGAGATTTTCATTTTCAGCTGAAATAGCCAGGGTCCAGGGGCCGTAGGCCCCGGCCAGGTCCAGGGCGGAGCCCGGTGGGGGGCTCAGGGGGGCTAAGCCCCCCTGAAGCCAACAGCATTTATCTTATTTGCTATGTGAAAATTGCACTAGAATGAATTAAATCCAACAAAACAGAAACCATGTATTATATATATATATATATATATATATATATATAAATTAAAAAAATAATAATATATTGACATTAAAAGCATTTGTAATATTGAATATGATAATGATGATACAAAATAATTTATTTTAATCATGTTTATAACAAATTTTAAATTTTGTTTATCCTGTTCTAAATATTGTATAAACACAAAAGATAAAATCATTTCATAAATAAATAGATTTATAAATACCTCAGATTGGGATTTTCTGTCACACAGGGGAACCAGTGGTTGACTGCTGCTAGTATTTGAAGTGGAAGGATTTGGAACGGCCAATAATGTTGAACCGGTGGTGTTACTGTTAGTTTCACTGCCGATTTTAAATGCGGATCCGAGTGCATAATTTGATCGCCGGCAAGCTATTTTTGTTTTGTGCTTGTTCATTTTAGCATGATCGATCAGTGCCACACAACCTCGCGTACCATAATTGATCAGATCGACACAGTATAGACACTTTGCTTTCCCTGGAACATCAAACTTTGCGATGAACTGGCTCAAAGTTTCTGTAACTTCCTCGATCTTTGCGCCGATTTTAACGTTTACTGTGACAGTCTTCTCCAGCCATGACCACTTAAATTTATTCTTGATTCTTTTATCAATGTCGGAGACAAAAGCCTCGTCTTCTTTTCTTAGTATTTTTATATTTACTTTTTCAAACACTCATTTCACCGTTTGAAAAGACCGGAAGGAGCGCCATGTTTGAGAAAGCCAATGCTCTGAACAAAAGCTCCGCTGATTGTTTATCAGCGAACCTATCGACCAATGGTCTACATGCTAACTTGGGGTGATGAAACAGTCACGTATCATACCTCACCCCCCCAAAATATTTTCTCATCGAATTTAGACGATTTACGGGAATGACCTTTGGGGTTCAAAAACAGCGGAAATCCGCGGATCCGTGGAAAATTCTGATCCCTGGTTACAAATGAGGAGGATGATTGCTTCTGTTGTTTTTGCAAAACAGAAAAGGGAAGCTGATGTTTTCTTCAAATATAAAAAATTATTAGGATTTCCTCGGGTTCATCATCACCGCATGCAAAAAATGTATTTGCAAAACAAATATTGCAGTTTCGTTCTAATTTTGCTGATTAATAATATCATTATTGGTAAATATTAATAAAGTAAATAATGAATATCAAATATGTTTAGAAGACAAAAAATTCAATTCTTCTGTGTGGGTTCAAATCCAGCTACCGGACTTCCTGTGCAGAGTTTGTATATTCTCCCCGGTTTCCTCCCACATTCCAAAGACATGCATGTCAGGTTAATTGGCCGGTCCAAATTGTCCCTAGGTGTGAATGAGCGAGTGAGTTGTCTGTCTCTGTGTGCCCTGCGATTGGCTGGCAAAAGGTTCAGGGTGTCCCCTGCCCACTGCCCGATGATTGCTGGGATGGGCTCCAGCACCCTACTGAGGATAAGCGGTGCAGCTAATGAGATGAGAAAATAATAGATGAAAAAAAAATCATTACAAGAGTGAAGTAAAAAAGTAATGTAAGCTCATAGCCTTCCCAAAAACATGCAATGAATTTCAAATTGTGAAAAAAACCCCAAAACAAATAAAATTAGGATAACCACCAAGGGTTTATAAATGAAATTGTCTAAGCGAAAAAAAATAAATTAAAAAAAACAAAACAAACAAACAAAAAGACAAAAAACAACAACAAGGAAAACAAAAAAGACAGCCGAGTTGACAGAATGCACAACAACTACGATGTTAAGTCACTGGTACAAAATAGCTACATTCTTAACAGTAATTACAAAGTTAAACGAGATAACTCCAAAGAGTTGCTGCCTTTTGAAGGCCAAAGAGTCTCACCAGCAGATCCGGTGGCGACAGTGGGGAAAGATGACGTAGAGGCAGAAGTGGATGCTTCAGCCGGTGGGAGCATGTTGGTGGGCGCAAATAAGTCTGCTGGTCCTGGCCGGCCACCTGATGGAGGATGCTGGATGGTCTGCATAGAGCGGCCCTCGTCCATGGGGGGCAGACTCTGGGGGCCGTCAAAATCGTGCTCATCTTTGACCATAAGCGCCGAACCAGGCCTGGAGCCTGTTAGATTTAGTCCCGATATGTCTGGTGGGGGGGAATTAAACCAAATTTGCAAAATATTAATAAATGAATACATAATAATAATAATCAAAAAGACAAACAGACTCTAACCTATTCCAGGCGAGACGACCCGCTCGTAGTGATAAGGGTTCACGCACACGCTGTCGGCCTTGAGGTCGAAGGCATACTGGCAATATTTCACATGCTTGAGCTCATTCTTGTGCAGGTCAGGCCAGCGCCACAGCTTGGCATAAACCACATGTGGGAAACCTTTGCGTCCAGCCACCTGGAAGGATAGACAAAACACAAACAGGTTCGTAAGATAACACTTGCACTGGTATGATATGAGTTCAAGTATCAGGGTAGGTATAAAATCACTTCTTTTCATTGT
>NC_142355.1:0-12500 GCF_059441175.1 Urocampus carinirostris
TAACCCTAACCCTAACCCTAACCCTAACCCTAACCCTAACCCTAACCCTAACCCTAACCCTAACCCTAACCCTAACCCTAACCCTAACCCTAACCCTAACCCTAACCCTAACCCTAACCCTAACCCTAACCCTAACCCTAACCCTAACCCTAACCCTAACCCTAACCCTAACCCTAACCCTAACCCTAACCCTAACCCTAACCCTAACCCTAACCCTAACCCTAACCCTAACCCTAACCCTAACCCTAACCCTAACCCTAACCCTAACCCTAACCCTAACCCTAACCCTAACCCTAACCCTAACCCTAACCCTAACCCTAACCCTAACCCTAACCCTAACTAACCCTAACCCTAACCCTAACCCTAACCCTAACCCTAACCCTAACCCTAACCCTAACCCTAACCCTAACCCTAACCCTAACCCTAACCCTAACCCTAACCCTAACCCTAACCCTAACCCTAACCCTAACCCTAACCCTAACCCTAACCCTAACCCTAACCCTAACCCTAACCCTAACCCTAACCCTAACCCTAACCCTAACCCTAACCCTAACCCTAACCCTAACCCTAACCCTAACCCTAACCCTAACCCTAACCCTAACCCTAACCCTAACCCTAACCCTAACCCTAACCCTAACCCTAACCCTAACCCTAACCCTAACCCTAACCCTAACCCTAACCCTAACCCTAACCCTAACCCTAACCCTAACCCTAACCCTAACCCTAACCCTAACCCTAACCCTAACCCTAACCCTAACCCTAACCCTAACCCTAACCCTAACCCTAACCCTAACCCTAACCCTAACCCTAACCCTAACCCTAACCCTAACCCTAACCCTAACCCTAACCCTAACCCTAACCCTAACCCTAACCCTAACCCTAACCCTAACCCTAACCCTAACCCTAACCCTAACCCTAACCCTAACCCTAACCCTAACCCTAACCCTAACCCTAACCCTAACCCTAACCCTAACCCTAACCCTAACCCTAACCCTAACCCTAACCCTAACCCTAACCCTAACCCTAACCCTAACCCTAACCCTAACCCTAACCCTAACCCTAACCCTAACCCTAACCCTAACCCTAACCCTAACCCTAACCCTAACCCTAACCCTAACCCTAACCCTAACCCTAACCCTAACCCTAACCCTAACCCTAACCCTAACCCTAACCCTAACCCTAACCCTAACCCTAACCCTAACCCTAACCCTAACCCTAACCCTAACCCTAACCCTAACCCTAACCCTAACCCTAACCCTAACCCTAACCCTAACCCTAACCCTAACCCTAACCCTAACCCTAACCCTAACCCTAACCCTAACCCTAACCCTAACCCTAACCCTAACCCTAACCCTAACCCTAACCCTAACCCTAACCCTAACCCTAACCCTAACCCTAACCCTAACCCTAACCCTAACCCTAACCCTAACCCTAACCCTAACCCTAACCCTAACCCTAACCCTAACCCTAACCCTAACCCTAACCCTAACCCTAACCCTAACCCTAACCCTAACCCTAACCCTAACCCTAACCCTAACCCTAACCCTAACCCTAACCCTAACCCTAACCCTAACCCTAACCCTAACCCTAACCCTAACCCTAACCCTAACCCTAACCCTAACCCTAACCCTAACCCTAACCCTAACCCTAACCCTAACCCTAACCCTAACCCTAACCCTAACCCTAACCCTAACCCTAACCCTAACCCTAACCCTAACCCTAACCCTAACCCTAACCCTAACCCTAACCCTAACCCTAACCCTAACCCTAACCCTAACCCTAACCCTAACCCTAACCCTAACCCTAACCCTAACCCTAACCCTAACCCTAACCCTAACCCTAACCCTAACCCTAACCCTAACCCTAACCCTAACCCTAACCCTAACCCTAACCCTAACCCTAACCCTAACCCTAACCCTAACCCTAACCCTAACCCTAACCCTAACCCTAACCCTAACCCTAACCCTAACCCTAACCCTAACCCTAACCCTAACCCTAACCCTAACCCTAACCCTAACCCTAACCCTAACCCTAACCCTAACCCTAACCCTAACCCTAACCCTAACCCTAACCCTAACCCTAACCCTAACCCTAACCCTAACCCTAACCCTAACCCTAACCCTAACCCTAACCCTAACCCTAACCCTAACCCTAACCCTAACCCTAACCCTAACCCTAACCCTAACCCTAACCCTAACCCTAACCCTAACCCTAACCCTAACCCTAACCCTAACCCTAACCCTAACCCTAACCCTAACCCTAACCCTAACCCTAACCCTAACCCTAACCCTAACCCTAACCCTAACCCTAACCCTAACCCTAACCCTAACCCTAACCCTAACCCTAACCCTAACCCTAACCCTAACCCTAACCCTAACCCTAACCCTAACCCTAACCCTAACCCTAACCCTAACCCTAACCCTAACCCTAACCCTAACCCTAACCCTAACCCTAACCCTAACCCTAACCCTAACCCTAACCCTAACCCTAACCCTAACCCTAACCCTAACCCTAACCCTAACCCTAACCCTAACCCTAACCCTAACCCTAACCCTAACCCTAACCCTAACCCTAACCCTAACCCTAACCCTAACCCTAACCCTAACCCTAACCCTAACCCTAACCCTAACCCTAACCCTAACCCTAACCCTAACCCTAACCCTAACCCTAACCCTAACCCTAACCCTAACCCTAACCCTAACCCTAACCCTAACCCTAACCCTAACCCTAACCCTAACCCTAACCCTAACCCTAACCCTAACCCTAACCCTAACCCTAACCCTAACCCTAACCCTAACCCTAACCCTAACCCTAACCCTAACCCTAACCCTAACCCTAACCCTAACCCTAACCCTAACCCTAACCCTAACCCTAACCCTAACCCTAACCCTAACCCTAACCCTAACCCTAACCCTAACCCTAACCCTAACCCTAACCCTAACCCTAACCCTAACCCTAACCCTAACCCTAACCCTAACCCTAACCCTAACCCTAACCCTAACCCTAACCCTAACCCTAACCCTAACCCTAACCCTAACCCTAACCCTAACCCTAACCCTAACCCTAACCCTAACCCTAACCCTAACCCTAACCCTAACCCTAACCCTAACCCTAACCCTAACCCTAACCCTAACCCTAACCCTAACCCTAACCCTAACCCTAACCCTAACCCTAACCCTAACCCTAACCCTAACCCTAACCCTAACCCTAACCCTAACCCTAACCCTAACCCTAACCCTAACCCTAACCCTAACCCTAACCCTAACCCTAACCCTAACCCTAACCCTAACCCTAACCCTAACCCTAACCCTAACCCTAACCCTAACCCTAACCCTAACCCTAACCCTAACCCTAACCCTAACCCTAACCCTAACCCTAACCCTAACCCTAACCCTAACCCTAACCCTAACCCTAACCCTAACCCTAACCCTAACCCTAACCCTAACCCTAACCCTAACCCTAACCCTAACCCTAACCCTAACCCTAACCCTAACCCTAACCCTAACCCTAACCCTAACCCTAACCCTAACCCTAACCCTAACCCTAACCCTAACCCTAACCCTAACCCTAACCCTAACCCTAACCCTAACCCTAACCCTAACCCTAACCCTAACCCTAACCCTAACCCTAACCCTAACCCTAACCCTAACCCTAACCCTAACCCTAACCCTAACCCTAACCCTAACCCTAACCCTAACCCTAACCCTAACCCTAACCCTAACCCTAACCCTAACCCTAACCCTAACCCTAACCCTAACCCTAACCCTAACCCTAACCCTAACCCTAACCCTAACCCTAACCCTAACCCTAACCCTAACCCTAACCCTAACCCTAACCCTAACCCTAACCCTAACCCTAACCCTAACCCTAACCCTAACCCTAACCCTAACCCTAACCCTAACCCTAACCCTAACCCTAACCCTAACCCTAACCCTAACCCTAACCCTAACCCTAACCCTAACCCTAACCCTAACCCTAACCCTAACCCTAACCCTAACCCTAACCCTAACCCTAACCCTAACCCTAACCCTAACCCTAACCCTAACCCTAACCCTAACCCTAACCCTAACCCTAACCCTAACCCTAACCCTAACCCTAACCCTAACCCTAACCCTAACCCTAACCCTAACCCTAACCCTAACCCTAACCCTAACCCTAACCCTAACCCTAACCCTAACCCTAACCCTAACCCTAACCCTAACCCTAACCCTAACCCTAACCCTAACCCTAACCCTAACCCTAACCCTAACCCTAACCCTAACCCTAACCCTAACCCTAACCCTAACCCTAACCCTAACCCTAACCCTAACCCTAACCCTAACCCTAACCCTAACCCTAACCCTAACCCTAACCCTAACCCTAACCCTAACCCTAACCCTAACCCTAACCCTAACCCTAACCCTAACCCTAACCCTAACCCTAACCCTAACCCTAACCCTAACCCTAACCCTAACCCTAACCCTAACCCTAACCCTAACCCTAACCCTAACCCTAACCCTAACCCTAACCCTAACCCTAACCCTAACCCTAACCCTAACCCTAACCCTAACCCTAACCCTAACCCTAACCCTAACCCTAACCCTAACCCTAACCCTAACCCTAACCCTAACCCTAACCCTAACCCTAACCCTAACCCTAACCCTAACCCTAACCCTAACCCTAACCCTAACCCTAACCCTAACCCTAACCCTAACCCTAACCCTAACCCTAACCCTAACCCTAACCCTAACCCTAACCCTAACCCTAACCCTAACCCTAACCCTAACCCTAACCCTAACCCTAACCCTAACCCTAACCCTAACCCTAACCCTAACCCTAACCCTAACCCTAACCCTAACCCTAACCCTAACCCTAACCCTAACCCTAACCCTAACCCTAACCCTAACCCTAACCCTAACCCTAACCCTAACCCTAACCCTAACCCTAACCCTAACCCTAACCCTAACCCTAACCCTAACCCTAACCCTAACCCTAACCCTAACCCTAACCCTAACCCTAACCCTAACCCTAACCCTAACCCTAACCCTAACCCTAACCCTAACCCTAACCCTAACCCTAACCCTAACCCTAACCCTAACCCTAACCCTAACCCTAACCCTAACCCTAACCCTAACCCTAACCCTAACCCTAACCCTAACCCTAACCCTAACCCTAACCCTAACCCTAACCCTAACCCTAACCCTAACCCTAACCCTAACCCTAACCCTAACCCTAACCCTAACCCTAACCCTAACCCTAACCCTAACCCTAACCCTAACCCTAACCCTAACCCTAACCCTAACCCTAACCCTAACCCTAACCCTAACCCTAACCCTAACCCTAACCCTAACCCTAACCCTAACCCTAACCCTAACCCTAACCCTAACCCTAACCCTAACCCTAACCCTAACCCTAACCCTAACCCTAACCCTAACCCTAACCCTAACCCTAACCCTAACCCTAACCCTAACCCTAACCCTAACCCTAACCCTAACCCTAACCCTAACCCTAACCCTAACCCTAACCCTAACCCTAACCCTAACCCTAACCCTAACCCTAACCCTAACCCTAACCCTAACCCTAACCCTAACCCTAACCCTAACCCTAACCCTAACCCTAACCCTAACCCTAACCCTAACCCTAACCCTAACCCTAACCCTAACCCTAACCCTAACCCTAACCCTAACCCTAACCCTAACCCTAACCCTAACCCTAACCCTAACCCTAACCCTAACCCTAACCCTAACCCTAACCCTAACCCTAACCCTAACCCTAACCCTAACCCTAACCCTAACCCTAACCCTAACCCTAACCCTAACCCTAACCCTAACCCTAACCCTAACCCTAACCCTAACCCTAACCCTAACCCTAACCCTAACCCTAACCCTAACCCTAACCCTAACCCTAACCCTAACCCTAACCCTAACCCTAACCCTAACCCTAACCCTAACCCTAACCCTAACCCTAACCCTAACCCTAACCCTAACCCTAACCCTAACCCTAACCCTAACCCTAACCCTAACCCTAACCCTAACCCTAACCCTAACCCTAACCCTAACCCTAACCCTAACCCTAACCCTAACCCTAACCCTAACCCTAACCCTAACCCTAACCCTAACCCTAACCCTAACCCTAACCCTAACCCTAACCCAACCCTAACCCTAACCCTAACCCTAACCCTAACCCTAACCCTAACCCTAACCCTAACCCTAACCCTAACCCAACCCTAACCCTAACCCTAACCCTAACCCTAACCCTAACCCTAACCCTAACCCTAACCCTAACCCTAACCCTAACCCTAACCCTAACCCTAACCCTAACCCTAACCCTAACCCTAACCCTAACCCTAACCCTAACCCTAACCCTAACCCTAACCCTAACCCTAACCCTAACCCTAACCCTAACCCTAACCCTAACCCTAACCCTAACCCTAACCCTAACCCTAACCCTAACCCTAACCCTAACCCTAACCCTAACCCTAACCCTAACCCTAACCCTAACCCTAACCCTAACCCTAACCCTAACCCTAACCCTAACCCTAACCCTAACCCTAACCCTAACCCTAACCCTAACCCTAACCCTAACCCTAACCCTAACCCTAACCCTAACCCTAACCCTAACCCTAACCCTAACCCTAACCCTAACCCTAACCCTAACCCTAACCCTAACCCTAACCCTAACCCTAACCCTAACCCTAACCCTAACCCTAACCCTAACCCTAACCCTAACCCTAACCCTAACCCTAACCCTAACCCTAACCCTAACCCTAACCCTAACCCTAACCCTAACCCTAACCCTAACCCTAACCCTAACCCTAACCCTAACCCTAACCCTAACCCTAACCCTAACCCTAACCCTAACCCTAACCCTAACCCTAACCCTAACCCTAACCCTAACCCTAACCCTAACCCTAACCCTAACCCTAACCCTAACCCTAACCCTAACCCTAACCCTAACCCTAACCCTAACCCTAACCCTAACCCTAACCCTAACCCTAACCCTAACCCTAACCCTAACCCTAACCCTAACCCTAACCCTAACCCTAACCCTAACCCTAACCCTAACCCTAACCCTAACCCTAACCCTAACCCTAACCCTAACCCTAACCCTAACCCTAACCCTAACCCTAACCCTAACCCTAACCCTAACCCTAACCCTAACCCTAACCCTAACCCTAACCCTAACCCTAACCCTAACCCTAACCCTAACCCTAACCCTAACCCTAACCCTAACCCTAACCCTAACCCTAACCCTAACCCTAACCCTAACCCTAACCCTAACCCTAACCCTAACCCTAACCCTAACCCTAACCCTAACCCTAACCCTAACCCTAACCCTAACCCTAACCCTAACCCTAACCCTAACCCTAACCCTAACCCTAACCCTAACCCTAACCCTAACCCTAACCCTAACCCTAACCCTAACCCTAACCCTAACCCTAACCCTAACCCTAACCCTAACCCTAACCCTAACCCTAACCCTAACCCTAACCCTAACCCTAACCCTAACCCTAACCCTAACCCTAACCCTAACCCTAACCCTAACCCTAACCCTAACCCTAACCCTAACCCTAACCCTAACCCTAACCCTAACCCTAACCCTAACCCTAACCCTAACCCTAACCCTAACCCTAACCCTAACCCTAACCCTAACCCTAACCCTAACCCTAACCCTAACCCTAACCCTAACCCTAACCCTAACCCTAACCCTAACCCTAACCCTAACCCTAACCCTAACCCTAACCCTAACCCTAACCCTAACCCTAACCCTAACCCTAACCCTAACCCTAACCCTAACCCTAACCCTAACCCTAACCCTAACCCTAACCCTAACCCTAACCCTAACCCTAACCCTAACCCTAACCCTAACCCTAACCCTAACCCTAACCCTAACCCTAACCCTAACCCTAACCCTAACCCTAACCCTAACCCTAACCCTAACCCTAACCCTAACCCTAACCCTAACCCTAACCCTAACCCTAACCCTAACCCTAACCCTAACCCTAACCCTAACCCTAACCCTAACCCTAACCCTAACCCTAACCCTAACCCTAACCCTAACCCTAACCCTAACCCTAACCCTAACCCTAACCCTAACCCTAACCCTAACCCTAACCCTAACCCTAACCCTAACCCTAACCCTAACCCTAACCCTAACCCTAACCCTAACCCTAACCCTAACCCTAACCCTAACCCTAACCCTAACCCTAACCCTAACCCTAACCCTAACCCTAACCCTAACCCTAACCCTAACCCTAACCCTAACCCTAACCCTAACCCTAACCCTAACCCTAACCCTAACCCTAACCCTAACCCTAACCCTAACCCTAACCCTAACCCTAACCCTAACCCTAACCCTAACCCTAACCCTAACCCTAACCCTAACCCTAACCCTAACCCTAACCCTAACCCTAACCCTAACCCTAACCCTAACCCTAACCCTAACCCTAACCCTAACCCTAACCCTAACCCTAACCCTAACCCTAACCCTAACCCTAACCCTAACCCTAACCCTAACCCTAACCCTAACCCTAACCCTAACCCTAACCCTAACCCTAACCCTAACCCTAACCCTAACCCTAACCCTAACCCTAACCCTAACCCTAACCCTAACCCTAACCCTAACCCTAACCCTAACCCTAACCCTAACCCTAACCCTAACCCTAACCCTAACCCTAACCCTAACCCTAACCCTAACCCTAACCCTAACCCTAACCCTAACCCTAACCCTAACCCTAACCCTAACCCTAACCCTAACCCTAACCCTAACCCTAACCCTAACCCTAACCCTAACCCTAACCCTAACCCTAACCCTAACCCTAACCCTAACCCTAACCCTAACCCTAACCCTAACCCTAACCCTAACCCTAACCCTAACCCTAACCCTAACCCTAACCCTAACCCTAACCCTAACCCTAACCCTAACCCTAACCCTAACCCTAACCCTAACCCTAACCCTAACCCTAACCCTAACCCTAACCCTAACCCTAACCCTAACCCTAACCCTAACCCTAACCCTAACCCTAACCCTAACCCTAACCCTAACCCTAACCCTAACCCTAACCCTAACCCTAACCCTAACCCTAACCCTAACCCTAACCCTAACCCTAACCCTAACCCTAACCCTAACCCTAACCCTAACCCTAACCCTAACCCTAACCCTAACCCTAACCCTAACCCTAACCCTAACCCTAACCCTAACCCTAACCCTAACCCTAACCCTAACCCTAACCCTAACCCTAACCCTAACCCTAACCCTAACCCTAACCCTAACCCTAACCCTAACCCTAACCCTAACCCTAACCCTAACCCTAACCCTAACCCTAACCCTAACCCTAACCCTAACCCTAACCCTAACCCTAACCCTAACCCTAACCCTAACCCTAACCCTAACCCTAACCCTAACCCTAACCCTAACCCTAACCCTAACCCTAACCCTAACCCTAACCCTAACCCTAACCCTAACCCTAACCCTAACCCTAACCCTAACCCTAACCCTAACCCTAACCCTAACCCTAACCCTAACCCTAACCCTAACCCTAACCCTAACCCTAACCCTAACCCTAACCCTAACCCTAACCCTAACCCTAACCCTAACCCTAACCCTAACCCTAACCCTAACCCTAACCCTAACCCTAACCCTAACCCTAACCCTAACCCTAACCCTAACCCTAACCCTAACCCTAACCCTAACCCTAACCCTAACCCTAACCCTAACCCTAACCCTAACCCTAACCCTAACCCTAACCCTAACCCTAACCCTAACCCTAACCCTAACCCTAACCCTAACCCTAACCCTAACCCTAACCCTAACCCTAACCCTAACCCTAACCCTAACCCTAACCCTAACCCTAACCCTAACCCTAACCCTAACCCTAACCCTAACCCTAACCCTAACCCTAACCCTAACCCTAACCCTAACCCTAACCCTAACCCTAACCCTAACCCTAACCCTAACCCTAACCCTAACCCTAACCCTAACCCTAACCCTAACCCTAACCCTAACCCTAACCCTAACCCTAACCCTAACCCTAACCCTAACCCTAACCCTAACCCTAACCCTAACCCTAACCCTAACCCTAACCCTAACCCTAACCCTAACCCTAACCCTAACCCTAACCCTAACCCTAACCCTAACCCTAACCCTAACCCTAACCCTAACCCTAACCCTAACCCTAACCCTAACCCTAACCCTAACCCTAACCCTAACCCTAACCCTAACCCTAACCCTAACCCTAACCCTAACCCTAACCCTAACCCTAACCCTAACCCTAACCCTAACCCTAACCCTAACCCTAACCCTAACCCTAACCCTAACCCTAACCCTAACCCTAACCCTAACCCTAACCCTAACCCTAACCCTAACCCTAACCCTAACCCTAACCCTAACCCTAACCCTAACCCTAACCCTAACCCTAACCCTAACCCTAACCCTAACCCTAACCCTAACCCTAACCCTAACCCTAACCCTAACCCTAACCCTAACCCTAACCCTAACCCTAACCCTAACCCTAACCCTAACCCTAACCCTAACCCTAACCCTAACCCTAACCCTAACCCTAACCCTAACCCTAACCCTAACCCTAACCCTAACCCTAACCCTAACCCTAACCCTAACCCTAACCCTAACCCTAACCCTAACCCTAACCCTAACCCTAACCCTAACCCTAACCCTAACCCTAACCCTAACCCTAACCCTAACCCTAACCCTAACCCTAACCCTAACCCTAACCCTAACCCTAACCCTAACCCTAACCCTAACCCTAACCCTAACCCTAACCCTAACCCTAACCCTAACCCTAACCCTAACCCTAACCCTAACCCTAACCCTAACCCTAACCCTAACCCTAACCCTAACCCTAACCCTAACCCTAACCCTAACCCTAACCCTAACCCTAACCCTAACCCTAACCCTAACCCTAACCCTAACCCTAACCCTAACCCTAACCCTAACCCTAACCCTAACCCTAACCCTAACCCTAACCCTAACCCTAACCCTAACCCTAACCCTAACCCTAACCCTAACCCTAACCCTAACCCTAACCCTAACCCTAACCCTAACCCTAACCCTAACCCTAACCCTAACCCTAACCCTAACCCTAACCCTAACCCTAACCCTAACCCTAACCCTAACCCTAACCCTAACCCTAACCCTAACCCTAACCCTAACCCTAACCCTAACCCTAACCCTAACCCTAACCCTAACCCTAACCCTAACCCTAACCCTAACCCTAACCCTAACCCTAACCCTAACCCTAACCCTAACCCTAACCCTAACCCTAACCCTAACCCTAACCCTAACCCTAACCCTAACCCTAACCCTAACCCTAACCCTAACCCTAACCCTAACCCTAACCCTAACCCTAACCCTAACCCTAACCCTAACCCTAACCCTAACCCTAACCCTAACCCTAACCCTAACCCTAACCCTAACCCTAACCCTAACCCTAACCCTAACCCTAACCCTAACCCTAACCCTAACCCTAACCCTAACCCTAACCCTAACCCTAACCCTAACCCTAACCCTAACCCTAACCCTAACCCTAACCCTAACCCTAACCCTAACCCTAACCCTAACCCTAACCCTAACCCTAACCCTAACCCTAACCCTAACCCTAACCCTAACCCTAACCCTAACCCTAACCCTAACCCTAACCCTAACCCTAACCCTAACCCTAACCCTAACCCTAACCCTAACCCTAACCCTAACCCTAACCCTAACCCTAACCCTAACCCTAACCCTAACCCTAACCCTAACCCTAACCCTAACCCTAACCCTAACCCTAACCCTAACCCTAACCCTAACCCTAACCCTAACCCTAACCCTAACCCTAACCCTAACCCTAACCCTAACCCTAACCCTAACCCTAACCCTAACCCTAACCCTAACCCTAACCCTAACCCTAACCCTAACCCTAACCCTAACCCTAACCCTAACCCTAACCCTAACCCTAACCCTAACCCTAACCCTAACCCTAACCCTAACCCTAACCCTAACCCTAACCCTAACCCTAACCCTAACCCTAACCCTAACCCTAACCCTAACCCTAACCCTAACCCTAACCCTAACCCTAACCCTAACCCTAACCCTAACCCTAACCCTAACCCTAACCCTAACCCTAACCCTAACCCTAACCCTAACCCTAACCCTAACCCTAACCCTAACCCTAACCCTAACCCTAACCCTAACCCTAACCCTAACCCTAACCCTAACCCTAACCCTAACCCTAACCCTAACCCTAACCCTAACCCTAACCCTAACCCTAACCCTAACCCTAACCCTAACCCTAACCCTAACCCTAACCCTAACCCTAACCCTAACCCTAACCCTAACCCTAACCCTAACCCTAACCCTAACCCTAACCCTAACCCTAACCCTAACCCTAACCCTAACCCTAACCCTAACCCTAACCCTAACCCTAACCCTAACCCTAACCCTAACCCTAACCCTAACCCTAACCCTAACCCTAACCCTAACCCTAACCCTAACCCTAACCCTAACCCTAACCCTAACCCTAACCC
>NC_142355.1:2612500-2712500 GCF_059441175.1 Urocampus carinirostris
TGAGGTAAAGAAACCAAGAAGTTAAGGAACAGAGAAGATAAGCTTATAAAACAAGGAGGATAAGGTTATAGTTATAATTTACACAATATTTACACAAAGAAATGACAGCATGTAGGATGTTACATACAATTGATATCGTAAGGGTTTTTGCAATATGCATTTGGTGCAAAAATAGTCAACATAGTGCAAAAAATAGTCAACATTGTGCAAGGTGAGCAGTAAACATAGTGCAGTCAACATTGTGCAAGAAACATAGGCATGAGTACCATTTTACGTTCGTATGAGGTAGTGTGTTTGCAAGAGTTTTCAGTTTTTTGTGCGGTGTGTGTTTAGGGTGGTAATGGCTCTGGGGAAGAAACTGTCTCTGACTCTGTTTGTTTTTGTTTTGTGTGACTTGTAGCGCTTGCCAGAAGGCAGCGGGTCAAAGAGGTGGTGGCCGGGGCGAGAAAAGTCCTTGACGATGTTTTCTGCTCTGTTGAGGTAGCGAGAGCAGGCAATGTCCTCCAGACTGGGCAGAGAGCAACCGACGATTTTCTGAGCTGTTTTGATGACTCTCTGGAGCGTTTTCCTATCTGCTGCTGTGCACCCAGCATGCCACACCGTAATGCAGTACGTTAGAACGCTCTCCACTGTGGCTTTGTAAAAGGACACCTGCAGCTGCTGTTTTAGATGCTTTTTCCTGAGCACTCTCAGGAAATGTAGTCGCTGCTGGGCCTTCCCTACCACCGCTCTGGTGTTTGCAGACCAGGAGAGGTCGTCGGAGATGTGCACACCCAGAAATTTGAAAGAGTGGACTCTCTCTACACAGTCTCCTTTTATGATGCGTGGTGCTTAACACACACCGCACAAAAAAATGAAACTCTTGCAAACACACAACCTCATACAGATGTAAAATTGTATTCATGCCTATGCTCAATTAGCACAATGTTGACGCATATTGCACTAATACGATCCCAAAACTGTATGTAACATCCTACATGCCCACATTTCTTGTGTAAATATTGTGTAAATTATAACCTTTATCTTCTTTGTCCCTTTATATTGTGTAAATCATTAACTTATCTTCTTTGTTTCTTTATCTTCTGTTCTTCACTGTTAAATGTGAAACCGGAGTGCCACGTCCAATTTTGTTGTCACAATATGTTCAACCCATTTTGCAACAATGACAATAAAGGTATATTCTATTCTGTTCTATTCTATAACTTATTATGAGGAAAAGGACTGAAGGGTCACTCATCCACACTGATAGGGATGACAACTCACAGCCATAGGTCATCCTGGAGACAAGTGGACCTTCACAAGGTGAAGAGCTCCCTCAGGGCCTTGAGTGCCCCCAGAACAACCTTTTGACCCACATGAGAAAGCCAGCCAAGCATTCAAGGGCGAAAAGCCTTCCATGCACGACACAAGGTACCTAGCCTTGCTGTTTCTCTCACGGAATGAATAAATGTTATGTTTACTTCTCAGCAATGTTCCCTCTAAGCTGCGTGCGTGTGCAATTACGCACTGCCTGCACATTCTCAGCGCACAAGAAAATCTAGCCAGCGCAATGTTCCCTCTAAGCTGCGTGTGTGCGCAATCGTGCGCGACCCAGAGCTTTTCCGTGCACGAGAAAATTTAGCCAGCTCACAAAAATCAGGGCTCGAAATTGCTAATTAAGAAGAAAATTAAGTCAAAATTATAGTGCATGAAGGTAAAAATACACGAGTTCCCCTGACGTTGTGTTCTAAATGCGGTATTTTGAAGTCAAGGTCGAAGTAGAACGAAGTTGAGTAAAGTCAGTAGAGTTTTTCGAGAACCGGCTTCTTCGGCTCGGCTCACTAAAAAGAACAGGCTCTTTCGGGTCCCAAACGGCTCTTCATGATGTTTTTGCTTCTTTAATCCAACACGACCAAACATTATCTAAAATTGTGCACAAAATGACTTTAAGGAAGGGGTGGGAGATAGAACAAAAAAGAAAAAAAATACCAAAATGAAAAAGTAGTGAAAAGCTGAGAAAAAAAGAAACAAAAGGAAGAGAAAAAAAAGGAACTATTTAGAAAAAAGCCAGAAAAAAAAGCAAAGAAAGACTTAAAGGACAAAGGTAAATAGAGAACAAAAAGAAACAATTAACAGCTCGGAAACAGGGAAAAAGAAGAAAAGGTTTGTGATGCATTCAAATAATTTCCAATTATATCAAGTCAATCTTGTTGCCAACATTGTACTTCCACTAAAAATGTGATTAAATACAGTTCTGTATCGTGAAACCGACTAAATAAGCCTCCAAAAATGTTAGTATTATGCGACAAAATATGTCAGGAAAAAAAAGAAATGGATATATTGTGAAAGAATTGTAAAAACAAATTACGTTTGTAAGCCTTACAACCTTTGCACTGATACATTAGTCAATTTTATGTCGTGTCCAGCATGGTCGCCGTGGCGACCAGCTGGCCCCGCCCCCTGGGCACGGCTGATGTAGATCAGCTAATTTGCGTATGTGCTACTTAAGGGTGGGTTGTGGGTTTTGCGGGTGCTGGCTCATTGCATTTTCTGTCTGCATTTCCTGTTCTGTTTTGCTCTCTCCTGTTTTGTTTGAGTCGGAAGAAACCTGTGTTTGCACGTTTTT
The DNA here is from genome assembly GCF_059441175.1 of Urocampus carinirostris. Lineage (NCBI taxonomy): Eukaryota > Metazoa > Chordata > Actinopteri > Syngnathiformes > Syngnathidae > Urocampus > Urocampus carinirostris. The sequence goes on from NC_142355.1 coordinate 2,615,106, forward strand.
TGTTAAAGCCTGTTGGTTCTGTCTTGTCCCTGAGTTTTGGACGACTTTTATTTTGGTAAATAAAAGTTTTGATCGTCAACGCAATTGAGTTCTCCCTTCCTGCCTCCTGCCTCCGTTCCGGTCCGGTCTCCCTTATTTTTTTGCATTGCCGAAAACTCAGCAAAATGTAACGTGATGTCAAGTTTTGGACATGTTTGATAATGATTTAGTTGCCACACTTGGGATTGCTGTTGCTCACTGTTGTTTCGAGCATTGCTCACCGACTTTCTGTGAACGCTCAGGCCCGTGGAAAATGACAGGGAACATTGCTTCTCCGATTAACCTTTCGTACATTGTCGAAAGCTTAAGGGTGACAATGTCATTTATTACACTGAATACACCATTTTTTTCCAGCTTCCGTGTTTTGGCATATTGTTGACTGCTCATCTACCAGCCATATCTGCGTCACAACTATTTTCCAGCAACCGGTCCATGAGAGAGTTCTTTTCCAAGGAGCCAATCATCAATGACAGGGAGAAGGGGACGGACTGGATGGATTTAAGATGACAGGCTCTGTGCTTTCCATCCCTTGGGTCAAGCTGCTCAATCCCTCGTCCAGAGTCAGCGCGCACATCAACAAAAGTCATCAGGTCTTTTCAACGTCAACGTCATTAGGATTATATTTTCTTTTCTGAGAAGACATATCATTTACTCTCTGATGTGCTCTGTGAAGGACAGCCAATCAGTTGGGCTCAAGAGCAAATCTGGTGCAGTGGGGCATGGAGAGGACAACTTCTCAAATGCCATATGATTGGCCATCACGGTACAAATGAACTGTCTAAATCAGCGGTGGACACGCAATGGCACGCGGGCCACATGCGGTCCATCGGGCTTTTAATCCCGGCCTGCGAACGTAAATGATAAAAAAATGAAGGATAATATATATACTAATCAGGGTTAGGTAGGGTTACTTTAATTTGATTACTTTCAATTACTTCTGGATGACTCCAATACCAAATATGCTAATAAAAGACAAAATAAACTAAATATGAATAAAATGATGACTCACAACACGTGGTAAGCTTTCTCTCCTGGCTTTGATCTCTTTGATCTCCGGCAAAACGAACATCAAATGCGACAGAAACAAAATGAAAATACATCCAAACAGCTTGCCAACATCATTTTTGCCGTTCCATGTATTCCGTTACTCCCCAAGCCTGTACAAAATGTAATCATTTTATTCACATTTAGTTTCTTTTGTCTTCTATTAGCATATTTGGTATTGAAGTCATCCAAAAGTAATTGAAAGTAATCCAGTTAAAGTAACCCTACCCAACCCTGCTATTAAGGACATGGAGTCATTGTGCTTTAACAGGAAGTGTGTGTCGTTGCCAGGGTTGGGTAGGGTTACTTTAACTGGATTACTTTCAATTACTTTTGGATTACTCCAATACCAAATATGCTAATCATCTCATTAGCCTACACCGCTTATCCTCAGTAGGGTCGCAGGGGTGCTGGAGCCCATCCCAGCAATCATCGGGCAGTGGGAAGGGGACACCCTGAACTGGTTGCCAGCCAATTGCAGGGCACACAGGGACAGAAAACTCGCTCGCTCATTCACGCCTAGGGACAATTTGGACTGGCCAATCCACCTGAAATGCATGTCTTTGGAATGTGGGAAGAAAACCGGAGTACCCGGAGGAAACCCACGCAAGCACAGGGAGAACATGCAAACTCCGCACAGGAAGTCCGGTAGCTGGATTTGAATCCACACAGGAGGTTCCCAAGACCTTACCACTGCGCCGCCATGCTGCCCCAAATATGCTAATAAAAGACAAAAGAAACTAAAAATGAATAAAATGATGACTCACAACACACGGTAAGCTTTCTCTCCTGACTTTGATCTCCGGCAAAACGAACATCAAATGCGACAGAAACAAAATGAAAATCAACCCAAACAGCTTGCCAACATCATTTTTGCCGTTCCGTGTGTTCCGTTACTCCCCAAGCCTGCACAAAATTGAGTCATTTTATTCATATTTAGTTTCTTTTGTCTTTTATTCGCATATTTGGTATTGGAGTCATCCAAAAGTCATTGAAAGTAATCAAGTTAAAGTAACCCTACCCAACCCTGATAATAATACATTAAATTAGTCCCAGTCAAAGAAGGTTGTTTTAATGCTGATCTAATCCTAATGTCCCTTTGTGTACCCCCTTAGAAAAAATATATTTTCATGACTCATTAATGAATACTGCCATGCTGACATTCAGGTCGCTGGCTATGTTTTCTTTCCTGGCATTTTTTTAAAAAGCAATAATTATAAAAGTTCACTACAGCCCCTTTTTATCCTCCAAAAACGTGCAATTAGAACCCTACGCAGGGTAGGATATCGAGATCATACTCATATTTTATTCCTGCGGTCCAAATTATTAAAATGAGATGATTTAGTAAAATGTTTCACTGCACAACTGGCTATCTAAGGTCAGCAAAAACATAGTGCCAGAAAACATCCAAAAACGATTCATTCGGAAAGAGGGAAATTATAACTGTCCCTAATCCCAAAGGTGAGAACCACCAGGAAAAGTATGTGTGTGTCTGTGTGAGGAGTCAACCTTTGGAACAATTTACAAGACGAGATCAAACAATGTCCAACTATTCACTTGTTTAAATTTAAACACCAAAGAATGCATACAACCTTTGCAATAATACATTAATAATGCAAAAATATTTTGCATTGCCGGAAACTCAGCAAAATGTAACGTGATGTCAAGTTTTGGACATGTTTGATAATGACTTAGTTGCCACACTTGGGATTGCCGTTGCTCACTGTCGTTTTAAGCGTTGCTCACCGACTTTGTGTGAACGCTCATACCCGTAAGGAAAATTACAGGGAACATTGGTTGACAGGGCCCTGCGATTGGCTGGCAACCAGTTCAGGGTGTCCCCTGCCCACTGCCCGATGATTGCTGGGATGGGCTCCAGCACCCCCGCGACCCTACTGAGGACAAGCGGTGTAGCTAATGAGATGAGATGAGATGAGATTGGTTGACATGTATGCATAGTGGTCCATCCTAAAAGCTTTGAGTTTTGGAGTGACACTCTCACTGCTGTTCATTGATAACAAGAGCAACAAGTGCACTCAGACGTCAATCTGTTTTGTCTAAACCTTAAGGAAATACGCATCAAAGGAGGATTTCTTCTTTGTGCACTGTGAAAGCCAAATCCATGAAGGCGTTGATTGAGAGAACGAAGCATGCTTTTTTATTGAAGGACCCAGTCAATCTCCATGTCATGTCCTGCACGGTTGTCATGGCGCCCAGCTGGCCCCGCCCCTTGACACCGGCTGACCTGCATTTTCCCAATTACTCCTATGGGTACTTTTGGAACTGCCCATGGCCAGATCATTGTTTAACCTTGTTGAAAACCTGTTCATGCCTGTTTGATCTGAGTAATGCTTAGATTGTAATTTTCCCTGCCTTTGAGCCTTCTTTGTTTTGTTTTTGGTCCGTTTGTGTGTTGGACAACTTTTCTTTCTCAATTAAAGTGAAAGATCGTATACGCAAATGGGTTCCAACTTCCTGATTCCCGACCCGTTTCCTGACACTCCATACATAGCGCATTCCTATCACTTGATGAAGAGGGATACGTGAAGAATAGCAGAGCTACACGACTGTGAGCAGATGGAAGATAAACAGTGCACATGATCAATCTTTAATGGGCGTCTGGTTGGCATTATTAGATTTCACATCAATTTTAAAAACATACATTTTTCAAATCACAAGAGTGCAGACACTATTAGAGACCAAGATTGTCCGTGGGCCACTTTTTTCTTATCAAGCCTACTAGCGTCAGGGATGTCTGTTTATAATAGTTTGTATTCACTTACAGGGTTGGGTAGGGTTACTTTAACTCTATTACTTTTAATTACTTTTGGATTACTCCAAAACCAAATATGCTAATCTCATCTCATCTCATTAGCCGTACCGCTTATCCTCATTAGGGTCGCCGGGGGGCTGGAGCCCATCCCAGCCATCTCCGGGCAGTGGCCAGGGGACACCCTGAACTGGTTGCCAGCCAATCGCAGGGCACACAGGGACAGACAACTCATTCGCTCATTCACACCTAGGGACAATTTGGACCGGCCAATTCACCTGAAATGCATGTTTTTGGAACGTGGGAGGAAACCGGAGTGCCCGGAGGAAACCCACGCAAGCACGGGGAGAACATACAAATCCGCACAGGAAGTCTGGAGCTGGATTTGAACCCACGACAGGTTCCCATGACATGAACTGTGCCGCACAAGCGCTAACCACTGCGCTACTGCGCTGCCGTACGGCAAAAACGTACAGGTTGACAGGTATGCCTTAGTGTGTCTGGCATTTACATATTAAACCCAAGGACAAAAAATACCATGTATAACGCTGTAGAGGCTGAATTGCAACGGAATGAATGGATGTATCAAAGGGTCTTGTGTTCGTATCACAAAGTAAAAAATGACACTTCATTCATAGAAATATTTCTGAGGTGGATACATTCCTTTAATGCCAAACACTTTTGTCGAATTGGGAGTGTAGAAAAACTACATTATAAAACAGTTACTGCATTTTTGTGGAGAAAAACTGCAGCATGGCAAGTTGAGGCAGTGAAATGGAGGGGAATTTATTTTTCGCTCTCGGGTCTTTCATGATTGCTGCTGGATGCACCGCCTGCAATTTATATGTTTATAATAAATAAACAAAAAAATATTCGTATTTCTTCATTGTAAATAGCAATCAGGAAATTATAAAAAAATAGAAATTAAAATAAATACATGAATATATATTTATATATAAGGGCAGCACGGCACGGTTCTAAGGTCTTGGGAACCTCCTGTGTGAGTTCAAATCCAGCTACCAGACTTCCTGTGCGGAGTTTGTATGTTCTCCCCGTGCTTGCGTGGGTTTCCTCCGGGTACTCCGGTTTCCTCCCACATTCCAAAGACATGCATTTCAGGTGGATTGGCCAGTCCAAATTGTCCCTAGGCGTGAATGAGCGAGCGAGTTTTCTGTCCCTGTGTGCCCTGCGATTGGCTGGCAACCAGTTCAGGGTGTCCCCTGCCCACTGCCCGCAGATGGCTGGGATGGGCTCCAGCCCCCCCGCGACCCTAATGAGGATAAGCGGTACAGCTAATGAGATGAGATGAGATATATACTTATATATAAGGGCAGCATGGCACAGTTCTAAGGTCTTGGGAACCTCCTGTGTGGGTTCAAATCCAGCTACTGGATTTCCTGTGCAGAGTTTGTATGTTCTCCCCGTGCTTGCGTGGGTTTCCTCCGGGCACTAAGGTTTCCTCCCACATTCCAAAAACATCCATTTCAGGTGAATTGGCCGGTCCGTATTGTCCCTAGGTGTGAAGGAGCGAATGAGTTGTCTGTCCCTGTGTGCCCTGCGATTGGCTGGCAACCAGTTCAGGGTGTCCCCTGCCCACTGCCCTAAGACAGCTGGGATGGGCTCCATCACCCCCGCGACCCTACTGAGGATAAGCGGTGCAGCTAATGGATGAAAAAAAAGTTCACCCTAAAGAGAGCAGCAAGCTGTAACCAAATTTTGGACATGTAACAATTCCTGAACAAATATCTGTAGATCCGTTGTCACTATGTCAGTAGAGCTGGAAGGGCTATTTCGTTGCTGATTTTTGGTTAAAGTCGAAAAAATATTTTATTTTTATACTGTTGAAGTTTTTCTTTATACTTTGTCGTTATATTTAAAAAAAATGCAATGAAATGTTAAAATGTTGATATTGTCATATTTGTGCTTTCGTTACATTTCTGCTTTTTTATTTGACTCTCTTACCTTTTATTGTCAAGTATTTGTATAATAAATATTTATTTCTATTATTCCGATAAAGTTCAATGTGTATTCATCTCTTCTCATCTCATTAGCTGCACCACTTATCCTCAGTAGGGTCGCGGGGTTGCTGGAGCCCATCCCAGCAATCATCGGGCAGTGGGCAGGGGACACCCTGAACTGGTTGCCAGCCAATCGCAGGGCACACAGGGACAGACAACTCGCTCGCTCATTCACACCTAGGGACAATTTGGACCGGCCAATCCACCTGAAATGCATGTCTTTGGAATGTGGGAGGAAACCGGAGTGCCCGGAGGAAACCCACGCAAGCACGGAGAGAACATACAAACTCCGCACAGGAAGTCCGGTAGCTGGATTTGAACCCACACAGGAGGTTCCCAAGACCTTAGAACTGTGCCGCACACGCGCTAACCACTGCGCCGCCGTGCTGCCCTCAATATGTATTATTTATTAAAAAAATAAAATGAAATTGTGCCTCAAGTATATGTGATGTAAGGGGGAAGGTTCAATTATTTAATTGGCATGACATTTCCAAACATTGGCATCAATGGTATTTACCATGTATTTACTTGGATCCGATAAAAAAATTCCCAGTATCATCCACTCATATTTTGTGCAGTTATTCCCAGAGATAATACACAAATATGTCATTGCTATGGGGATCAAGGTAGGTTTAAAATAATGTATTATTTTCTTATCAATTTCTATTCAAAGTCTCTCAATATGATTTAAATAATTTGTCAACTAAATTTCTTAAGTTGGTGGATTTTTACTAAGCTAATACAGTGTTCTTGTTTGCCCGCGTCCCTGCGTCCGAGACGCATCATTTTTGCTTGGGACGCATAGTCTCAAATCAACGTGCGTCCCCGGGACGCAATTTTTTTGACAAAAAAAAATTGTCATTATTACTTGATTACATTTTTTTAAACAAAGATTTACCGCACTCCAAACTTTTCGTCAGGCAGAGCCGCCATTGTTGTTTTGGTCTCGCGGTTCGAGTTTTCGTCTGCACGCCGATCTCGAGTTGTGTGGTGAAAAGTCGAAAGTCGTAGACCTACAGGAATACTAGCCGGGACGGGAGAGCAAGTGCGGTATCGAGTTCAGCAACGAGCTCGGCAACAGGTGTCAGGCAGGAAGTGGGGCAAAACAGGTTGGCTGTCGGGATGGCAGAACAGGGCAGAATCGAGTCCAGAAACAGGTTGTCAATGATGGGTACCATCCGGTATACACCGACTATCACCAAACGGCAAATCAATCAAGTCAAACGAGTTCGCCGCGGTACCCTCTATCTCTGTATCGTTTTTTCCGTTGCAAATGAAGCGAGCGGTTTGATGTAGTGATAGGAAGTCCGTCTCTTTTTAGAATACCGGCTTTTCCGGCTCAACTCATTCAAGAGAGCCTTCTCTCGAACGGTTCACTTGCTTTGATGCATTATATTACGAGTTATGATGTTGTATAAAGAAGTTAAGAAAAAAAGGAAGTATAAAAGGAGAAAATGAAAAAAAGACATGTTTGTGGTTATTCCTTTAATCGGTATATTACCAACAATAATTTGATGCAGAAAATGAATTAATAATTTGATGATTAAAACTGAATGAATATATGGATTTTTATTATATACCGTAAATTCCGGACTATAAGCCGCTACTTTTTTCCCAAATTTTCAACCCTGCGACTTATTCAGAGATGCGGCAAATTTATGTCATTTTTCTAACGGGCCGCCAGTGGCGCTCGAGTATGAGAGGTAAGATTTAGACCGGTGGAATATATGTGCCGAGGAAGATCCGAACTTATGAGCGTAAACATACCCTCATCGTGCAAATTGCGCAAAATAAGACTCATGACACAGCCAATATGTCAATTGACAACGAGCATATTACTGGGGTGTGTTGGAGTGAGGGGCGAGGGATTTTGTAAGGTATAGTGTTCTATATTCTTTATCAATTATCCATTATAGGTCAAATCATAATACGCTACAAAGCCAAGGGGCCGAGACACTTGCTTTTAGCCAAGAGGCTGAGTCAAGGTCTTAGCCACAATTCAATGCCTTCAAAGACTTTTCAATCACTTATCGGCACAGTACAAAATCCACAGCCGTCCAATTTTAAGATTACGGTTTTTGTTTCCTTAACAGACTAATTGGCAGGTAGGCGAGCGTCTTTTTAGAAGCGTGAGGCTACCTCCCAAAGGCACGGTTTAGGATGAAAGTTATATTATTATTATTAAAGCTTTGAAAACTCTCTCGGTGTACCGTCTTTCTTTGTAAATATGTGTAATATGTATTTGCAACTGTATATTTTTGTAATGTATTTATTTGTATTTTTTTGAGACACTTATTTTGCACAAGCAAATTAAAAAAGAGGGGCCGGGAAAGGGGGGACCGGTAAAGGTGAGTTTTTGTGGACACGGCGGACAATAATGGATATATATTTTTCCCACCCTTACCTTTGGAAATATACCCTTTTTTTCCTTGGATTACTATCAACGGGCACCCAGAATCTGCAGGTCTGCAACAAATTTTAAGTACCTATATCAATTTGCGTTCATTTTGGCAGCTTTGATTTTTGGACTGTGTGCTTCAATGAAGGACATTTAGTTTCAATCGCGGGACCTGAAGTGTGGTTTGGATTAATCTCGTGTTTGTTTGACGTGGGTGCATGCGGCTTATATACAGGTGCGGCTTGTTTATGGACAAAATCGGTTTTCCCCTTAAAATGCGGTGGGTGCGGCTTATAATCAGGTGCGCTCTATAGTCCGGAATTTACGGTATTTGTCACCGAATTACAATATCAACCTGGATAACACAAAATTTTGGGGACCCATAGATCTCTGTTGGGACCCATAGATTTTTGAGCATGCGAGTCCCCGGGACCCATCACTTTTCACAGGTAAAATGAACACTGCTAATATGACAACACACAGCAGCACCGGCTTTGTATGATTGCCATTGTCTCATGATTGCTACCAAGAATGTTCTATCAAAAGTAGAGATCTGACGGCTTGGCCCTGCAGAAATGATATAAGCTTTGTACTGTATACCTGGTTGCACCTCCAAAGATAAGGACACAGAATACAATAAGAAATATGAAAGCGATAAAGCAGGTGTAAGGCAAAATTGAGCCCTCGAGGAACATCTCCTGCAGGACCCAACAGGCACCAGCACATCCCTTTGCACACATAGGAAAGACATTGACAAACTTCGGTGTGCCGGCAACATAAAGCCCACCAGGCACTCAAATCTGCCCAACCGAATAAAAATACAGAGACACATTGCTTTTTCACGCTGCAGTTATTGTTGGTTCACTGCTTCAAGGATTTTGAATTGAATTGTATTTATTGTCACTGATATCAATGTATAATGCATTGTGTTCTGCAGCAGAAGGCACACCACAAATGCTATCACAGGGGCAGTGTTCATTTTACCTGTGAAGAGTGATGGGTCCCGGGGACTCGCATGCTCAAAATTCTATGGGTTCCAACAGAGATCTATGGCTCCCCAAAATGTAGTCTTATCGAGGTTACCACGTAAAAGCGCTGCAGGTTCGGCCATGACCGGGGTTGGGTAGGCTTTCAATTACTTATGGATTACTCCAATACCAAATATGCTAATAAAAGACAAAATAAACTAAATATGAATAAAATGATGACTCACAACACGTGGTAAGCTTTCAATCCTGGCTTTGATCTCTTTGATCTCCGGCAAAACTAAAGTCAAATGCAACAGAAACCAAATGAAAATAAATCAAACAGCTTGCCAACATCATTTTTGCCGTTCCATGTATTCCGTTACTCCCCAAGCATGCACAAAATATAGTCATTTTATTCATATTTACCGTAAATTCCGGACTATAAGCCGCTACTTTTTTCCCAAACGTTCGACCCTGCGGCTTATTCAGTGATGCGGCCAATTTATGTCATTTTTCTAACGCCCGCCAGCGGCGCTCGAGTACAAAAGGTAAGATTTAGACTGCAACTTCTTAGCTTGTGCACAAATTGAAATAGCGTAGACATATCCTCATCATGCAAACTGTAAAAAGAAAGGCACATGACGCAACTTTCAAGCCAAACGAAATCGAGCAGTCCAATATAGAAGGCAACTTTCAAACTAAACGCAATCGAGCAGTCCGATATAGAAGGATACAGAGCTACCGCACGTAAACTTTACTTAGCGAGCGTGATGTTAGCGTGTTTTTGAATAAGGGAGCGTGGGACGACGTCTGTATGACATAGTCTCTTTCCCATAGTGGGGTGGACGACTTTGATGACGTCAGTTATAAGGAGGAAGATGAGGACGGTTTACCGTGCTTACTACAAGCACGATATGTTTTTTTAACAGAGCTGTTTATTGTGTTGCGAGCGTGTTGCTAGTAGCGTTTTGCTACCCTTCACAGGCACGGCTTGGGATGAAACTTATAATATTATTATTAAAGCTTTGAAAACTCTCTCGGTGTACCGTCTTTCTTTTGAAATATGTGTAACCATGTATAATATGTATTTGCAACTGTATATTTTTGCAATGTATTTATTTTAGACACTTATTCTGATATGTTTTGCACGAGCAAATGAGAAATAAGGGGCGGGGCAAACGCGGGCTGACGGGAAGTGGACTAAAGGTGAGACGTGTTTGTGGACGCGGCCGACAATAGTGGATATATATTTTTCCCACCCTTACCTTTGGAAATATACACTTTTGTCCTTGGATTACTTTCAACGGGCACCTGGACTCTGCAGGTCTGCATTAAATCTTAAGTACCGGTATCATTTTCCGTTCATTTTGCCGGCTGTGTTTTTTGGACTGTATAGGGTATGGTTCAATTTTGTGTTTGTATTGCGTATTTTCAATGTGGGCGCATGCGGCTAATATAAAGGTGCGTCTTGTGTATGTACAAAATCGGGTTTCCTCTTGAAATGTGGTGGGTGCGGCTTATAATCAGTTTGCGCTCTATAGTCCGGAATTTACTGTAGTTTCTTTTGTCTTTTTTAGCATATTTGGTATTGGAGTAATCCAAAAGTAATGGAAAGTAATCCAGTTAAAGTAACCCTACCCAACCCTGCGCCATGCTCATACCAACTTGTGCATCTTGAACAGAAAGTTTACCAGCAAAACTTCTCTCTCTCTACCCGAATCCTCACTGCATTTTTAATTGGCTGTTCAGCCCTTCAGTAAAAATGAATGGACCAAAAAAAATGAAAAATGGACAGTGCGCCAACAAGATTTGAGAATCCGAAGAACAATCATGACAGTAATTAGCAGCTGCGATGCATGTAACTTCAAATAAGTGTTAAATGGGTTCTAACTAGGGCAGCACGGCGGCGCAGTGGTTAGCGCTTGTGCGGCACAGTTCAGGTCACGGGAACCTGTCGTGGGTTCAGATCCAGCTACCGGACTTCCTGTGCGGAGTTTGTATGTTCTCCCCGTGCTTGCGTGGGTTTCCTCCGGGCCCTCCGGTTTCCTCCCACGTTCCAAAAACATGCATTTCAGGTGAATTGGCTGGTCCAAATTGTCCCTAGGTGTGAATGAGCGAATGAGTTGTCTGTCCCTGTGTGCCCTGCGATTGGCTGGCAACCAGTTCAGGGTGTCCCCTGCCCACTGCCCGGAGATGGCTGGGATGGGCTCCAGCCCCCCCGCGACCCTAATGAGGATAAGCGGTACGGCTGATGAGATGAGATGAGATGGGTTCTAACTATTTGATGGCACGCAGGCTTTGGCGGTATTTAACAAGCTTATGAATCAGTTGTGGGTTTTATTGATAAAAGAAGTCTCACATCCGATAAATTTATGTTACATTTTTGGCAATCACAAGCCTACCACAAGCCCTTGTGTGCACCCCCTTATAAAAATATGTATTTGTTTTATAAAGCTTCTAGCTGCTTGTTAAAGTGTAATGTGCTCAAAGACAAACTACGCATACCTGTCAACCTGCACGGTTTTGCTGTACAAAGTACGTTTATGATGCATTTTAAGACGTGTACGAAGAAAATCTGTACGGAAAAAACGCAAATTTGTCAATGATGGGTACCATCCGGTATACACCGACTATCACCAAACGGCAAATCAATCAAGTCAAACGAGTTCGCTGCGGAAGCCTCTATCTCGGTATCGTTTTTTTCGTTGCAAACGAAGCCAGCGGTTTGATGTAGTGAAAGGAAGTCCGTCTCTTTTTAGAGAACCGGCTTTTTCGGCTCAACTCATTAAAGAGAGCCGGCTCTCAAATGGCTCACTTGTGTTGATTCATTATATTACGAATGTCATGATTACCCTAGTGGAGCCACCTGGGCTAATCATGTGGCGCGCTGGAATGTGCTTCCTGATTGGTTAATGCTCCCTTTTTAAACGCGTTACGCGGAGAACTCTTGGTCGGAGGACTACTTTTTACCCCGTTTGACTCGCCTGATTTTCCTGTGTCTTTTTGACTTGTTTACCTGATTCTGCCTGCCTCCGATCCGACCTGCTTCCGTTCCACGCTACGATCTTCTCTCCAGTCCCGGTAAACTCGACCTGCTTCCGTCCCACGCTACGATTGGCTACGTTTCCCGAAGTTGTCTTCACGGCATTGCTGCTGACGTTCGACGGTCATCGCGTCTCCCGCTAACCCTCTACGCTTCCCCAAATAAAAGACTTGTAACGAACGCTCTGGGGTCCCCTGCTCTGTTCTGGTCCGCCTTGACAACGAATGGTTATGTTGTAAAAAGAAGTTGAGAAAAAATGGGAAGAGGAGAAAATTAATCCCTTTAATCAGTATATCACGAACAATAATTTAATGTAGGAAATAAATTCATAATTTGAATAAGTAAAATTCTACTTAATTTTATTTACATGTGTTTTTTCCTTCTCCAGTGAAAGTCTAAGCGACTTCATTTTTGAACCTTTTTTATAATAACCCTCATTCATGTCGAGCAACTCAGTGTCTCACAACAAAATGTTCATTAACAATATATATGATATATATGATAAAAAACACATTTGAAAAAAAAAATATATTAGCATATTTGGTATTGGAGTAATCCAGAAGTAATTGAAAGTAATCAAGTTAAAGTAACCCTACCCAACCCTGTGTTTGAGTGTGTGTGTAGATTCTGAGCCTAAACCAAAAGCCACAAATAAACACATCCAGAAAGCTTGTAATCTTAATTTTTACATGCAATATTCAAAGATGTGGGCAGCACGGCGGCGCAGTGGTTAGCGCATGTGCGGCACAGTTCAACCTCCTGCGTGGGTTCAAATCCAGCTCCAGATGAGCTCCAGCACCCCCGCGACCCTACTGTGGATAAGCGGTGCGGATAATGGATGGATGGATAAACATATTACAGGCAGCATGGCGGCGCAGTAGTTAGCTCGTGTGCGGCACAGTTCTGGGGTCATGAGATCGAACCTCCTGTGTTGAGTTTGCATGTTCTCCCCGTGCTTGCGTGGGTTTCCTCCGGGCACTCCGGTTTCCTCCCACATTCCAAAAAACATGCATTTCAGGTGAATTGGCCGGTCCAAATCGTCCCTAGGTGTGAATGAGCGAGTGAGTTGTCTGTCCCCGTGTGCCCTGCGATTGGCTGGCAACCAGTTCAGGGTGTCCCCTGCCCACTGCCCGACGATTGCTGGGGTGGGCTCCAGCACCCCCGCGACCCTACTGAGGATAAGCGGTGCAGCTAATGAGATGAGATGAGATGAGATTCAAAGATGTTCAATGTTTGCACCATTGGTCACATGACACATCAAGTCGATAGCCAAATTTTCGCCAAGTGCGTTCCAGCATTGTATTGTCAATGGTTGCAATCACTTCTATTATTCATGCTTTCGGCTCATCCACGTCTCTTGGAATCGGAGGCACATAGACCAATCTTTTCAAAAAGCGCCATACAAATGAAATCACATAGTGTAAGTTTTGAGATTAGGGTGGCCAGACCATGAGATGGGATTCATTGTGCTCTAATCGTCCAATCCATCTGTTTTACAGAGTTGTGTTTAGAAGCTCTCTAACCCTGAGGCACCAGTGTGGTGGAAAATGAAGCCATCAGACACTTTCTCACTCAATCCATCCATTAAACAGTTTGCCGGCATGTTGAGGTATGTCTCACCATTCACCAATGTTCCCTCTAAGCTGCGTGTGTGCGCAATTGCGCACTACCCAGAGCTTTTTCGCGCACAAGAAAATCTAGCCAGCTTACAAAAATTAGGGCTCGAGATTGCTAATTAGCAAGTGAATTAAGTCAAAGTTACAGTACATAAAGGGAAAAATACACGGGTTCCCCTGACGCTGTGTTCTAAATGCGGTATTTGGAAGTCGAGTCGAAGTAGAACGAAGTTGAGTAAAGTTAGTAGAGTTTTTTGAGAAGCGGCTTCTTCGGCTCGGTTCGCTAAAAGGAACCGGCTCTTTCGGGTCCTGATGTCAATCAGTATCCTTTAGACAAAGAACAGGACAGGCGTTGTGAATCTTTCTCATACTAACTAACAGCGAGTTCTTGGAGGCTACCAATACTTAGCAATTGCTCCCCCCTATCACTGATTTTGCATAGCCGTAAGAATTTTGGCTTTTAGATTTCCACAGAAACAGTGACCTAAAAAGATGCGCCTGTCCACCAGAAACTAAAGCACAGGTGTGAAACAGGCGAAACAACACTCAGAGAAGCGCAAGAGAAAAACAAGATGCAGGTTGAAATATGTCAACTTGATGTTGCCAAAGAAAGGTGCCTCTCACAAAGACACCGTACTTGTATTTATTTCTCTCTCTCTCTCTCTCTCTCTCTCTCTCTCTCTCTCTCTCTCTCTCTCTCTCTCTCTCTCTCTCTCTCTCTCTCTCTCTCTCTCTCTCTCTCTCTCTCTCTCTCTCTCTCTCTCTCTCTCTCTCTCTTTCTTTTCCACCCCTTTTCTCCCACTCTGTCTCTGTCTCTCTCACTCTCTGTGTCTCTCTTTTTCTCTTCCTTTGTTTGCTCTTTCGATTCCCGGCTCCTCCGTCAAAGTGTCCTTCGGCAAGACACTGAATCCCTAATGCTTATTGGAAGCAGGTTGGCGCCTTGTATGGCTGCATGGCTGCTATTGGTGTGTGAGTGTGTTTGTGAACGGATAAGTGTGAAGCACATTGTAAAGCGCTTTGGAAGGTCTTCGTTGACTTGAAAAGCACTATATAAATGCAGACCATTTACCGTAAATTCCGGACTATAGAGCGCACCTGATTAGAAGCCGCACCCACCACATTTTAAGAGGAAAACCGATTTTGTACTTACACAAGCCGCACCTGTATATAAGCCGCAGGCGCCCAAAAAAATGTAACACGAACACAAAATTAACCCAAACCCGACTTTATATCCCGCGATTGAAACTGAATGTCCTTCATTAAAGTACACAGTCCAAAAATCACAGCCGGCAAAATGAACGAAAAATGATACCGGTAATTTGTGCACAAGCCAAGAAGTTGCAGTCTTCCTCGGCGCATATATTCCACGGGTCTTAATTTTACCTTTTGTGCTCGAGTGCCGCAGAAAAATGACATAAATTGGTCGCATCACTGAATAAGCCGCAGGGTTGAAAGTTTGGGAAAAAAGTAGCGGCTTATAGTCCGGAATTTACGGTACTTTTAAATGTTATGATGGTGGCATCTCTGCCTCCTCCAGTGATGGGCACCCGCTGATTATTATTTGAAGCCAGAAAATTTTGCATGCAAAATATGACTTGGTTGGCTGTGTGACCTCCAAAACTAAGAAAGGCAAAACTAGTGTGAAAACATCTCTGGTTTCCCCCGACAGTAAAGTCTATCCCTCTTTTAGGAGCGCTGCATTTTATCACCTTGTTCTTCCCGATGCGGAAAACAACACTACATGGCCATCACTTTCTTAGCACTCTCGTTTTGTTTTGTCCCATTTGACCGCATGTACAATTTTCTTGCCCTTGGTCTATCATCGCCAATTTTCCCTCTAATTTTCCACGGGTCTGAGCATTTACACAAAGTCAGTGAGCAACACTTGAAACAACAGTGAGCAATGGCAATCCCAAGTGTGGCAAATAAGTCATTATCAACATTACGTTACATTTTGCTGAGTTTCCGGCAATGCAAAATTAATTTTCTCTTTTGAATGAATTGACTCATGTACTATTGCAAAAGTTGTGCGGCCTACAAATGTCGTTTGTTTTTACAATTATTTCACAAGATATCCATTTCTTTTTTTTTTCCTGATATATTTTGTCGCATAATATTAACATTTTTGGGGGCTTATTGAGTCGGTTGTAAGATACAGAACTGTACTTAATCACATTTTTTTGTGGAAGTACAATGTTGGCAACAAGATTCACTTGATAGAATTGGAAATTATTCGAATGCAACACAAACTTTTTCTTCTTTTTTACGTGTTTTTTTTTCTACTTTTTTTAAAATTCCTTTAAAAAAAAAAATCTCATTGTGTTTATTTTTTCCGAGCTGTTACTTTTTTCTTTTTGTTCTCTATTTACTTGTTTTCCTTTGTTTGTTTCTTTTCTTTTTTTCTGGCTTTTTTCCTAAATTTTTCCTTCTTTTTTTCTCTTCCTTTTGTTTCTTTTTCTCTCAGCTTTTCACTACTTTTTCATTTCTGTATTTTTTTTTCTTTTTTGTTCTATTCCCCCCTTCCTTTAAGTCATTCTGTGCATAATTTTACATAATATTTGGTCATGTTGGGATTAAAGAAGCAAAAACAACCTGAAGAGCCGTCTAGGACCCGAAAGAGTTCCTTTTAGTGAGCCGAGCCGAAGAAGCCGGTTCTCGACAAACTCTACTAACCTTACTTAACTTCGTTCTACTTCGACTCGACTTCAAAATACCGCATTCAGGACACAACGTCAGTGGAACCCGTGTATTTTTATCTTCATGCACTGTAACTTTGACTTGAGTCGCTTCTTAATTAGTAATTTCGAACCCTGATTTTTGTGCGCTGGCTAGATTTTCTTGTGGGCTGAGAATGTGCACGCGCAGCTTAGAGGGAACACCGATCATCGCCCCCCCAACATTGTCCTCTTCTACCTGGTGTCCTCCAACAGGCACCCGCCCTTGACTGCTGAAGTTGCCACTCTGAATTAATTTGATCGTACGACACAAATCCACTCCCCTGCTTTCCACATCTCGAATGGAACACACGTGTAATGCTGCAACACACCATTAGCGCTCTGCAGTCAGGGTGTGCACGTTGACAAGGACTTCCAGGAATTCCACAGGGAGTTGAGCAGTCAGTATTTTGATGTGTGCTGCTATCTTTTCTTCCCTTGGATTCCCATGAGAAAATGCGAGGTCACTCAATCAGCGCGCAGAGGCCTGGCTACACATCATTAATCAACCGGAGAGTCTTGGTTTACTTCTGCCGTACACTCCTTTTCAAACAATTTTTCAAAACCGGTCAACATATGTAACCGTGGTGTACCCGTCCCACCAAAGATCCACATTCACGCTGGACTGGATGATGAGGTTTTTGTTACAGTTGCTGCAAATGAATGAGTCACAACACGTGGTAAGCTTCTCTGCTGGCTTTGATCTCGTTGGCAGCACGCTGTTGGACTGCCCAAAACATATCAAAGAGCTTTCTTTCCAGTTTACATAAAATATATTTTAGAATATCAACCATCACAATACATTTTTACATCCAAGATACTATTAACAAGAGATCGTATAGTGTTTTTTTTAACGTTTACAATGAATTTAACATTTTTTTTAAAACTGAATGTTAACCAACATCATCCTTTTTTTATATATATGAGAAAATTGAAAAAAAAATAACAATAATGAGTATAAAGAACGGGTACAATTTACCTGCAAATGAATGTGTCACAACACAACACGTGGTAAGCTTCTCTGCTGGCTTTGATCTCTATAAGGGGAATTAGCATTTTAGCACCACATGCAACGTCCGGCAAAACTGACTTAAAAGGTGACAGAAACAAAACGAAAATAAATCCAAACAGCTTGACAACATCAATCACATTACTGTGCATGTTGAGAGATTTGGCGTTCGGGGAATGGTAGGCATTTCTTGAATTCCAAGACTTTAACCTTCCGAATGATATTTGAAATGACGCATTTAAGTGACATCGTACAGACACCGCATCCGCACGTGTTCTCGACACGTATTTGCGTCTTTGCAAGCTTTGGGAATGTTAAGGGGGTAATCAGTTGGACTGAACTATCTGACTGTTTTGTCGACGTTCCCATTGTAGCGCCTTATAATCCGGTGCGCCCTATAGTGCGGAAAATACGGTATATGAGAACTAAACAATGAAATTGCCTAAGAGGGAGAAGTTATATGCGTTAGCCACTGTAATCCAAAGGTTACGGAATGACTGATAAGACCGTCATTACCGGAGACCAAAGATGAAGACAAATGGGCCCTTGAAGTACACAATCTGTCAAATACAGCGCAAATTCATTAGGTTATGTATTATGTTAAGTAGACAGCTGTACTTGGGTGAACATAACGGAACATCGGTTCTTTTCATGGGTTCAAGGGACACACATATTTCAGGCATCGTGTCTGGCCCTAATGAAATGGAGCAAAATGGGGATAGGTGAAGGTGGGGTGGCATCCGTTTTTAACGGGAAAGTTCAAATGACTGCATTCATACCAGATAGTGACCCCAGGCCATTTACCGAACAGCAAATCTACCTGGACCAGAACTGGTTCAGATGTGCTGAAAGGTTTGGTCTGGAACAGTGAAACACATCAGCACCAGTTTACTGGTTTCTAACGGTGTACCTGCTGCAACGTCCTGTGATGGTGATTTTCTTTTATTTTTTAAATGATGGCGCGTTCGGTCCGCAAGGTCAGTCCCATATCAGCCCTGAACCAATCATTTCGAATAAACGACGACATGGCGGCGCACATGGATGCTGCGGCTAGTTGCTCTCCAGCTAATCTTCTATTTATTGCCGTTCTCTTGTCTTTTTTGCTTTCACTTTTGGACACATGTGTGGCCAAAAATACTTACAGTAGGGACGAACTTATTCAGTTGGGTGGGCGTCTAAATTTCGACTTTTCGGGCACTTTTTATACCGCCTATGATATACCGAGCGAACTTCAAAGAGATCCGGCATCCTTGTGGACAGCTATTCCTCCCAATAAACGACGACAACGGCGCCGTAAAGAGAGAAAACAGAAGCGTGGTTGCCGTGCAGGTAGATGTGTGTAAAGAAAATTACTAGAACCGCTTTCTTCCATCTTCGTAACATTGCTAAAATCCGTTCAATACTGTCTCAGTCGGATGCGGAAATTATAATTCATGCATTTGTTACCTCCCGTCTTGATTACTGTAATGCACTACTCTCTGGTCTCCCGAAGTCTAGAATCAAGTCTCCTCAGCTGGTACAAAATGCCGCAGCGAGGCTTTTAACTAGGACAAAAGAGTCCGATCACATCACACCGATTTTGGCTAACCTGCATTGGCTCCCAGTTAGCCATAGATGTGACTTCAAGGTTCTCTTAGTATTGTACAAAATCATACATGGACTTGCTCCCTCTTATCTTTCAGATCTGATTTGCCCCTACGTCCCGGTCCGAAGCCTACGATCTGAGAGTGCCGGTCTTCTGGTGATCCCGAGAGCAAAGAAGTGTTCTGTTGGTTCGAGAGCGTTCTCCATCCGGGCACCGGTGCTGTGGAATGCTCTTCCCCCTGAGATCCGATCTGCAACCTCAGTGGAAATGTTTAAATCTAAATTTAAAACTCACTTCTACTCCACAGCATATGAATAACCTACTCTTCTCGTCGGCTGAAAAATAGTCTGTGTAATATAGTGTAATAATCTGTGAAGCCCTTTGAGACTCTTCGTGATTTAGGGCTATACAAATAAAGATGACTTGACTTGACTTGACTTAATAAGAGAACCTTAAAGTCACATCTTCAGTGGACTGGGAGCCAGTGCAAGTTGGCCAATACCGGAGTAATATGCTCAAACTTTTTGTTCTTAGTCAAAAGTCTAGCTGTTGCATTCTGAACCAGCTGCAAACTTTTGATGCTAGAAATGCGGAGAGGGAGGGACAACCGGACATGGTGAATGGAAACGAAACTAATGCGAATGAAAAATAAAGAATGAAAAAGTAAAAACCAAAAGCATATATGACTTCATCAGTATCTCCTGAATTGTGCAATATAAATATAATTACTATCAATGTACCCTCTAAGCTGCGCGCGTGTGCAACCGCGCACTGCCCGCACATTCTCTGCGCACAAGTAAATCTAGCCAGCTCACAAACATCAGGGCTCGAAATTGCTAATTAAAAAGCGAATTAAGTCAAAGTTACAGTGCATGAAGTTAAAAATACACGGGTTCCCTTGACGCTGTGTTCTAAATGCGGTATTTTGAAGTCGAGTCAAAGTAGAACGAAGTTGAGTGAAGTTAACAGAGTTTGTCGAGAACCGGCTTCTTCGGCTCGGCTCACTAAAAGGAAACAGCTTTTTCGGGTCCTAAACGGCTCTTCAGGTTGTTTTTGCTTCTTTAGTCCCAAAATGACCAAATACTATGTAAAATTATGCACAAAATGACTTAAAGGAAGGGGGGAAATAGAACAAAAAGAAAAAAACATACCAAAATGAAAAAGTAGTGAAAATCTGAGTAAAAAAGAAACTAACAGAAGAGAAAAAAGAAGCAAAAGATACCAGGAAAAAAAAGAGATGGAAATCTTGTGAAAGAATTGTTGTAAAAACAAATTACGTTTGTAGGCCGTACAACCTTTACAATCGTACATCGGTCAATTCATTCAAAAGTGAAAAATAATTTTGCATTGCCGGGAAACTCAGCAAAATGTAACGTGATGTCAAGTTTTGGACATGTTTGATAATGACTTAGTTGCCACACTTGGGATTGCTGTTGCTCACTGTTGTTTCAAGCGTTGCTCATCGACTTTGTGTGAACGCTCAGACCAGCAGGGAAAATTACAGGGAACATTGCTTACTATACTATAATACTAAATACAATGTATTCCTGCACAGTAATCCTAATTTTCACTAAATATGACAGTAATTTTACGACACGATCATATATGGACATGTATTCTGTTACTCCCGAGCCTGCTATCCATAGGAGCTGCTTATTCTTTCCGCCCGTTTACCTGTCCCCGCACCCTCAGCCCATTCATCCCTCCGCACATTTCCTGCTTCTGTGACAGCACAGCACGGATGGGTAGTAGCTTGCCTGTGTGCTATCCATTATTCCTAGGCGGGAGTGCATTAAAGATTCATCTCTGCAGCTCAACCTCAAAGGAAAGACTACGACCTCTGGTATGGCTGCTGAATTATGGAGACGGCCAATAAAGTTGTTTGCGTTTGATGTCATTCTCAGCTTTTCTTTCCCAGGTGAATGTGGACGGATATTATACTGGAACACAGCACTCACGGTAACTTATCATTACAATTGATCGTATGCTCTCTGTTTTTATTTATTCATTTTTTTTTCACCGACATACAATTTTAACGTTGGTTGTTTTTTTTTTGTATTTTCTTTTCACTGCTAATGTAGTGTTCATTTTACCTGTGAAAAGTGATGGGTCCCGGGGACTCGCATGCTCAAAAATCTATGGGTCCCAACAGAGGTTCCCAAAATTTAGTGTTTTAGAGGTTGAAATTGTAAATGGGCGACAAATATATAATACAAATCTATATATTCATTCAGTTTTAATCATCACGGTTTACTGGTAATACAAATCAGTTATCACCGCAAGATTTTTCAGTTCACAACAATATTGTACATTATACAAAATAATTTTGCTGAAATAATTATGTTAATCTATATTTTCATTCAGTTTTAATCATCACAGTTCATTGGTAATATGTTAACCCATTTTGTAACAATGACAATAAAGGTATATTCTATTCTATTCTATTCTAATACAAAGAAGTTATCACTTCAGATTTTTCAGTTCACAATATTGTATATTATACAAAATAATATTGCTGAAATATTAATCTATATATTCATTCAGTTTTAATCATCACAGTTAATTGGTAATACAAAGCAGTTGTCACTTCAGATTTTTCAGTTCATATATTCTTTGTGGTTTGCTGTCCCGCCACAGTTGTAATGCCTTCTCAAGGTCCAATCCATTATCATCCTCCTCATAGCGTAACCAGGAATATAATTGAGTCCATTTTGGCAGAAAAGTCCTTTTCTTTTGTTTATTTTCTTTCGTTGAATCATTCGCTTCAACACACGTGTTTTCCTTGCCTCCGCGATCTTCCGAAGAATTTCTCCGCCGTTTTTTCATGCCGGAATTATTGCCGTTGTTATCACTTTCTGTATTATGTTTCGACTTATTATTGACACTGAAGAAATTACCAATTTTGCGGTGATTTTCACCTTCACTTGACGAGAACCAATGACGTCATCTCGAAGCAACTAGATCTCGTTTGCCGAGATGACGAAAACTCGGACCGCGAGACCAAAACAACAATGGCGGATCTGCCTGATGAGTGGAGAGCGGTACATCTTTGTTAAAAAAAGTGACCGGGTAATAATGACAGTTTTGTGCCGAAAAAGTTGTGTCCCGTTGATTTGAGACTATGCGTCCCCGTCAAAAATGATGCGTCTAGGACGCAGGGACGCAGGCAAACCAGAACACTGCATATTATGGTACTTGGATTACGTTACGGATTACATTTTTCAACAGGTAGCTAGTAACTGTATCAGATTACATTTTTAAAGTAATCCTTATAACCCTGGTGGATAGACAGTGAAGTAGGAGAAATTCAGGGGAAACAGAGTGAGGATTAGCATTTAGTTAATAAAATATGTCCGAATCCTTGTTATCCTCGTCGGCTTGGATGATCTGTGTCTCATGAGTATTCGTGTACATATGCACACTGTATGCTGTATCACAAAGATTTGCATTATGGGAAATACAATTCCCTTGATGCCACGGGGTAGAGAACGATTGAGCTGCATCAGCCTTCCCACTCATTCAGACCCCATCGGGTCCCTTGTCGATCCATTCTCTGCCCTGCGGTGTTCCTAGTACTTAATGCGGAATTGTTGAGAATTCATATGGGTCTGAAAAAAATGTGGTACTCTCTTAATCAGGGTTGGTAGGGTTACTTTAACTGGATTACTTTCAGTTACTTTTGGATTACTCCAATACCAAATATGCTCATAAAATACTTTAATTACTAAATTTTGTGCAGTCTTGGGGAGTAACGGAATACATGGAACGGCAAAAATGATGTTGGCAAGCTGTTTGGATTTATTTTCATTTTGTTTCTGTCACATTTTATGTTCGTTTTGCCGGAGATCAAAGAGATCAAAGCTAGGAGAGAAAGCTTACCACGTGTTGTGAGTTATCATTTGATTCCTATTTAGTTTCTTTTGTCTTTTATTAGCATATTTGGTATTGGAGTCATCCAAAAGTAATTGAAAGTAATCCAGTTAAAGTAACCCTATCCAACCCTGCTCTTAATTGTAGGGAATTCAATGAAATACTCAGTAGCCTAGATGGTAAGGCGCCCGCTTTGAGACTGGGAGGTCGCTGGTTCGCGCCTCGGCCGAGTCATACCTAAGACTTATAACATTGGTAAAATGGCGGCGCCCTCTGTTGGCTGCGGCTGCATTGGCTTGCTACAACGGGTCAGGTGTATCGACATTTCGTTCTTACAAAGAATGACAATACAAAGGAAATTATTATTATTATTATTATTATATATTTTTTCAATCGTGTTGCAACAAACATCACATCACAAAATGACAAAGGACCTGTAAAGAAAAAATGATGACAGATTGAAGCCAAAAGGTGGTAATAGACCCTAACCCCAAATATCTAGATTTTTTTTTATCAGTCATATAAACTAATTACAATATCTAACATCATTGTTCAATCATGATCTGATTGTACGGCTCCATGCGCTTACAAACTGTCGTATTTTCCCTTACAAAACGCAAAATTATCTTACATGTTTTTTTAAACATGTTTATTTATGCAGTTTAACATGTTATATTGTACATATGTTTTGTGATATCATATATATATATATATATATATATATATATATATATATATATATATATATATATATATATATATATATATATTGTTAAATAACGTTTTTTGCGAGATACTGAGTTGCTCGACATTGATACCCATCATTGACAAATTTGCGGTTTTTCCGTACAGATTTTCTTGTACGTCGTACACGTCTTAAAATGCATAATAAACATACTTTGTACGGCAAAACTGTACAGGTTGACAGATATGTTATAATTCCCCTCAATAAGCCATAATCTATGCAGCACCTATTTACTCACATCAAGACGGACTATGTGGCATTAAAAAAATGCGTGTGAAACAAGTTTATTTATATCTACCAAATAAAGACAAATAAAAGACAATACAAACGATGCAAACGTTTACAATAAAGAATGAATGTCAAGAGAAACGAACCAAAAAGCAGCAATTTAACAAGAATGCAACTATTACTAATGTCAACAAGACAACTAAAATACAATTTTAAAATGAAATGAAAAGAAATGATCTGCATTTATATAGTGCTTTTCAAGTCAAGACTTCCCAAAGCGCTTTACAGTGTGCTTCACATTTCCCAATAGCGGCCGTGCAGCCATGTAAGGCGCTAACCTGTTTATTGGGGGTATTAGGGGTTCAGTGTCCTACCCAAGGACACTTCAACATGTAACACAGAGGAGCCGGGATTCGAACTGCGATCTCTTGATCCCAAGACGAGCGCTCTACCTCCATTAGAATTGTCTGGATTGTCTCACTGCTCTGGACTAAGACTGGCTAGTCTTCATACCTCCTTTGCTTCTAGCTGGGTCCTGCTGCCGGGGGTGATAATACTGTGCCATGGTGCTTTGGAAGTTTTTTGGGTGGTGTTGGGAATTAAATATTAAAATGTAGCGTTTACCAAATTGTTCGAATTAGTTATCTGACTCCATTAACCAAACACAACCTACATTCACCCAACAATTTATGCACGCTCGTTTCATGATGGAAAAGATGAACAAGAAAAGCCGACATTTTCACACGGGGGCAGATTTAATTTCATTAGCAATTGAACTAAGTGAACTCCAACACGGCCGAATTAGTTTCGTCAGAGTCTCTGGCAACCCTTCTCTGAAGTCTTCCAGCCTTCGTCTCTCGGCCCACGTCTCCCTGCAAGATGGCGTCTTGGCTGCTCCCATGGGCGCGCCAATGAAGCCCCCCCTGGGCGTCGCGATGTCTGGAAAACTCAAAACAACACCGAGCGTTTCTACGTCATCAGGGCCCCTCTTCGTCTGGATGTGCTGATTATCTTATCAGCCCTTCATCCCGTCCCCACCGTTCTGTAAACATCATTCTCCACTAGGTTGCACTGACCTCGCACCACAGTCTAGCCAGTTAATATCTTTTGCATTAAATGTAATTTGTAGCGACCGTACAAAATCCTTTATAGTCAAATGTATGAAATCCTTCAGGCGACAAAATAATATGGTGTTGTAGTATGGTGAGGAAATGCTATAACAAGGTTCTAAAAAACATCTTATCTGACATTGTAACATGGACAATATGCTAAGTTGGTACACGGTTACTGAGTCTACTGTACATCTAAATCACTTTAACAATCTATTGTGTTCATTTGGATGTACTGCTGTCGTTTATACTCCTGTCCAAGTTTAAAAATTAACCCCCTGTCAGTGTTATTTACTTAAACCAATTGCGTTTTATTTCCTCAGGTGCTTCTGTATTTGCACAAACCACACCAGGTTTGAACAACCAATGTTTAGGCCCCTGACGGGCCGAATGATTTTAAGTCCTTCTGATGTGTTGAGTGCCGTCGCAGTGGTGTCTAGCACAGCAGCAACATGAAAACGTGCGGAACAGTATTGCCTCAGGCCTTGGAAGAATAAGTAACGGCACCGAATAGCAGAGTTTTCCTCGCTAAACTACCTTGTCGGCATATTCCATTAAAATCTCATCCATCCAATATGGAGTAACAGTAATGGATCAAAAGGGTGGTGGTGTGGGGGAGAATAGTAGAAGGAAGGAGTCAAAATGGGTCAATGACAGCCATGATATGAAAACAGGTTTGCCATAGCTGCAATGAGGTCTAAAATACAAACAAATGAGATTTTGATGCAGTAAACTGAGCATCACGCGTAGCCCTAGTAAGCCTGCGCAAACTCAAACACACACCCACACTTCACATTTCCGCAAGCACAGGATTCAATCTCAGCGTTTTAGTCAATAATAGCCTTCCGATCTTTCCCTCGTCTCGGCTCTGTCAACCCAACCTCGAGTGAAGGCTGAGGTGAAGGTATGAGGGAAGCATTGGTTCGGATAAGAGACGGGAAAAACAGCAAAATAGAATTTCAAAACATGAAAATATGTTTAATCTAAAACAAGAAATATATCCATAGTACTCTTATGTATCGAAGTTTTTTGTATTTTATTACAGTTATTTAGGTTTCGCAAACACAGGGGTCTGCAAACCTTATCAAGCTAAAGATACTTTTTCTTACCAGTTAGCGCAAAGGGCACCCAGTTTGAAATGCATTTCTAAAATAACAACATATTATGTTATTACTTAAGAGGTTTACTGTGTTATTAACAGGTTAATTGTTTGCAGTCGGGTTGAATAGACTCATTTTTACTAGAAAATCACAATGACCCAGCAGTGGTGAGGTATTTTCAGGACAGGTCGGCATACCAGTCAACCTCCACGGTTACATGCCCTTGTAAATTGTCGTATTTTCCCTTACAAAATACAAAATAAACTTACACCATATTTTTTTTAAACATGTTTATTTATGTAGTTTAACATGTTATATTGTATATGTGTTTTGTAATATATATATTGTTCATTAACATTTTGTTGTGAGATACTGAGTTGCTCGACATGAAAGAGGTTTATTATTTAAAAAGTTCAAAAAACAAGTAGCTTGGACGTTCACTGTAGAAGGAAAAATTAAATGCAAATACAATTAAGTAGAATAAAACATTTTCTTATTCGAATTATGAATTCATTTTCTGTATTAAATTATTGTTGGTAATATACTGATTAAAGGGATAAGCACAAACTGTCATTTTTCATTTTCTCCTTTTATACTTTTTTTTTCTTAACTTCTTTATACAACATCATAATTCGTAATATAAGGCATCAAAACAAGTGAGGCGTTTGAGAGCCGGCTCTCTTTAATAAGTTGAGCCAAAAAAGCCGGTTCTCTAAAAAGAGACGGACTTCCTTTCACTACACAACTACCACAGTAGCATCAAACCGCTCTCTTCGTTTGCAACGAAAAAACGATACCGACATAGAGGCTACCACGGCAAACTCGTTTGACCTGATTGATTTGCCGTTTGTTGATAGTCGGTGTATACAAATTTGCGTTGTACAGATTTCCTTGTACGTCGTAAACGTCTTAAAATGCATAATAAACGTACTTTGTACGGCAAAAACGTACAAGTTGACAGGTATGTAATTGATGTCTATCTCACAATGTTACTTGTCACGAAACGGACCGGGAAGCAGGAAGGCGATCTGTCACTTTAATTAGGAAAGAAAAGTTGTCCAACACACAAACGGACCAAAAACAAAACAAAACAGGTTCAAAGGCAATCAAAATTACAAACTAAGCATTGCTCAGATCAAACGGCATGAACAGGGTTTCAACGAGGGTTAAACAATGATCTGGCGGCGGACAAATCCAAAAGCAGCGCTTAAGTACTCCAAGAGCAATCAGTCCAATGCGTCTCAGCTGGTGTCAAGGGGTGGGGCCAGCTGGGCGCCATGACAACCGTGCAGGACATGACATTACTACTGTTTTCCAACCTGAAATTGGTCTCTCTGGAGCACAAATACGTTCTCAGGGTTAAAAAAATATATATTTTCATGGGTGTTACGTCAGGTAGCATGGCAACGGAAAGTTTGGGACAGTGGGCTCACAAGCATTATTCAATGACAGTACTCTCGCTGATTCCTCTGAGCAAATTTGACAGGAGAATGAGTTATATGCATATTTCTTTCCTTTCCGCCCCCATTTCATGAAATATTCACTTGTGTATGGCAATTTAAGACTCTGCCAGCGTGGCAGCTCCTTAAATTGCAAGCGCTGCTGACACAAAAGCCCGATCAAATGTGCTATTACCTCATTTTAATCTAAAGCGTTTTCTGGGCTGCCTGACTGCACTCAACTCTCGAAAGGACAAATTGACGACTTGAGAACAGCAGCATAGATCGTATGAGAAATTCTATTTTTTACCCGACCTAAAACACAATAATGAGCTGTCAGCTGTTTTTTAAAATAGTGAACAGTACTGAATCAGTGAAAGGAGTCCATCCATCCATCCATTATCTGCACTGCTTATCCTCAGTAGGGTTGCAGGGGTGCTGGAGCCCATCCCATCCCAGCCATCTTCAGGCAGTGGGCATGAGACACCCTGAACTGGTTGCCAGCCAGTCGCAGGACACACAGGGACAGACAATTCACTCTGTTCTATTTTATTCTATTCTATTCTCCATCCATACATCCATTATCTGCACCGCTTATACTCAGTAGGGTCGCGGGGGTGCTGGAGCCCATCCCAGCTATCTCCTGGCAGTGGGCAGGGGACACCCTGAACTGGTTGCCAGCCAGTCGCAGGACACACGGGGACAGACAATTTGCTCTATTCTATTCTATTCTATTCTATTCTACTCTATTCTATTCTATTCTATTCTATTCTATTCTATTCTATTCTATTCTATTCTATTCTATTCTATTCTATTCTATTCTTCATCCATCCATCCATTATCTGCACCGCTTATACCCAGTAGGGTCGTGGGGGTTCTGGAGCCCATCCCAGCCATCTCTGGGCAGTGGACAGGGGACACCCTGAACTGGTTGCCAGCCAGTCGCAGGGCACACAGAGACAGACAACTCACTTGCTCATTTGCACCTAGGGACAATTTGGACAGATTAACCTAACATGCATGTTTTTGGAATGTGGGAAACCCGAGTGCTTGGAGGAAACCCACGCAAGCACGGGGAGAACATGCAAACTCAACACAGGAGGTTCGATCTCATGACCCCAGAACTGTGCCGCACACGAGCTAACTACTGCGCCGCCGTGCTGCCTGTAATATGTTTATCCATCCATCCATTATCTGCACCGCTTATCCACAGTAGGGTCGCGGGGGTGCTGGAGCCCATCCCAGGCAGTGTGCAGGGGACACCCTGAACTGGTTGCCAGCCAGTCGCAGGACACACAGGGACAGACAAGTCGCTCGCTCATTCGCACCTAGGGACAATTTGGACCAGCTTATTAACCTGACATGCATGTCTTTGGAATGTGGGAGGAAACCGGATTGCCCGGAGGAAACCCACGCAAGCACGGGGAGAACATGCAAACTCCACACAGGAAGGCTGGTAGCTGGATTTGAACCCATGACCTCAGAACTGTGCTGCACACGCGCTAACCACTGCGCTACCGTGCTGCCCAGTGAATGGAGTCATTAAAGACAGAATCAAAAAACCTCTGGGCTTTGGTTGGACATCTCAATGGGTGGGGAGAAATTTCAGAAGACCAGTGTCAAAATTCAATCCATGTTCTAACCTATACGTTTTTCAATCATTTCTGGATCTTGCGCGTGGCTCAAATTTGCTCACTAATTTTCCTGATGTGAAATATGTAAAAAGTAATTAGCCCTTTAAGACTTTTCGTTTTTAAGGGCTCTACTAGGGTTCAGGAACACAAAGCTTGCGAGACACGCACGATTCTTTTCATGAGTACATTTAGCTTGGAGAGAAACTAGGATTTGTGCTATTGTTGGGAATTAAATATCAAAATGTCCCGTTGCTCTAATGAGTTATCTGACTCCATTAACAAACACGACCCACCCAACAATTAATGCACACTCGTTTCTTGAGGGAAAAGATGAACAGGAAAGCCTACATGTCCCCACGGGGACAGATTTAATTTCATTAACAATTGAACTAAGTGTACTCCACCGAAAACACCCGGATTAGTGTCGTTGGAGTCTCTGGGAAGCTCTCTTCTGAAGTCCTTTAGCTCTCTCATATTCACCATCTTCTCCCAGTATAATGGCGTGCCGACTCCTCCCATGGGCGTGCCAAGGAATAGTTTTGCGCCCACCGTTCTCACAACACAAAATAATATAAAATTATATTTGCATGTATCTCACAACAAATGCACGGCGGCGCAGTGGTTAGCGTTTGTGCGGCGCAGTTCTGAGGTCGTGGGAACCTCCTGAGAGGGTTCAAATCCAGCTCCCGGCCTTACTGTGCGGAGTTTGTATGTTCTCCCCGTGCTTGCGTGGGTTTCCTCCGGGCACTCTGGTTTTGTGAATTGGCTGGTCCAAATTGTCCCTAGGTGTGACTGAGCGAGTGAGTTGTCTGTCCCTTGTCTTGGCTGGCAACTAGTCCAGGGTGTCCCCTGTCCACTGCCGGATGATTGCTGGGAAAAAATATATGGTGTAAGATTTTTTTTCTATTTTGTAAGGAAAATACGACAATTTGTAAGGGCATGGAGCCGTGGAGTTTGGCAGGTATGACCTTTTTATCTCTTTTGTAAATGCCAAATTTGATGGTCCGTCCTTCCCTTCGTTGTTTTTGAAACCCTATGCAAAGGCACAACTTTTGAAAGGCACTGTAAGGAGGGACTACTGCATTCCCATATGTTTATGAACACAGCGTGATTGTCATGATTGAGCGCATCTGCCGCGTTTTAATTGGCGCCAACAGCCCGGACAGCTGATTGGCTGTCACTCTCTTTTTAAACCCCCGGCTTCCTCTTCGATCGTTATGCGAACTGTTGCCTTCAGCTCAGTAAGCCGTTCCTGTCCTGCTTTTTCTGCCTGATCTTTGTTGACAACCTGTTTCCGGACCTGACTACGCCCCGTTCTGCCTGCCTGTTACCTGACCTATTTTGCCCCGTTACCTGCCTGCCTCCTGCTACTGACCTTGCTTACGAACTTGTCATGGCATTTGATCTCCAGTCCCGACCAACGACTTGCTCTTCCCGCCTGTCTCCGATCCTCCTCGCTCGACACGGAAGTGCCTCTTCCGCGTTCCGGCCACCTGCTACCTGTGTTCGTCAATCCGTGGATCGTGGAAGCAAGCCTTTCTCTCCCTCTTATCAATAAAAACTGAGACTATTGGGTCCTGCCTCCGTTCCTGGTTTGTGACAGTAATAGTAAGTTAAACAATATGTTGTGAAGCGGACAGGGTTGGGTAGGGTTACTTTAACTGGATTACTTTCAATTACTTTTGGATTACTCCAATACCAAATATGCTAATAAAAGACAAAATAAACTAAATATGAATAAAATGACTCAATTTTGTGCAGGCTTGGGGAGTAACACATGGAACGGCAAAAATGATGTTGACAAGATATTTAAATTTATTTTCATTTTATTTCTGTCGCATTTGATGTTCGTTTTGCCGGAGATCAAAGAGATCAAAGCCAGGAGAGAAAGCTTACCACGTGTTGTGAGTCATCATTTTATTCATATTTAGTTTCTTTTGTCTTTTATTAGCATATTTGGTATTGGAGTCATCCAAAAGTCATTGAAAGTAATCAAGTTAAAAAGACCCTACCCAACCCTGGAAGCAAAATTCGATGGAATTCACTTAATAAACAATTTAAGAAAATAAATCTGCCCCTGTGTGGAAAAAATATGTTTGAAATGATGACATGATCTGCATTTATACAGCGCTTTTCAAGTCAATGACTTCCCAAAGCGCTTTACAATGTGCTTCACATTTCCCAATAGCGGCCGTGATCTGTGCAGCCATGTAAGGCGCTAACCTGCTTATTGGGGGTAATTGGGGGTTCAATGTCTTACCCAAGGACACTTCGACATGTAACACGGACAAGCCGGGATTCGAACTGCGAATCCTAAAACGATCGCTCTACCTCCTGAGCTACTGCCGCCCCTAAAATTAAGAAAAAGAGCATGCATTGTTAGGAGGATGAAGTTTGTGTTAAGTGAATTCCATGACTTCTGCTTTGGCTCATTGGCAGCCTCCAGATTGAATGACATTGTACACAAAAGTGATAAATGTTGCTCTCGTGCCAGGAAAAACACCCTTCTTTATCTAGGATGCTAAGGTTTATCTTATGAAAGATAATTCCTTTATGAAATATGTGCAACGGATCAGCTTCATTTAAATCATTTTATAGTCCCTGCAGAAGGCCGATAGACTGCGTAGTCTGCAGAAAGCCGTACGATTTATGCTGAGTAATGAGCAAGGTTTGGTTAATACTGACGTCGTTCTAATTTTTTTCCTAGAAACTGGCAGCCTAAACGGATTATAAATGTAGCTTTATGGTTGGTTATAAATATTGTGACACTGCAGTCAGAAATAGTACTCTTAATTTGAAAAATGAGCAGAAAAATGTACACTCTTCTTCGTCACAATGTCAGTTATTAATCAAACGGTAATTCAACAACAATTATCAGAGGTGGACAAAGTAGCCGACATCCATTCATCCATCCATTATCTGCACCGCTTATCCTCTGTAGGGTCGCGGGGGTGCTGGAGCCCATCCCAGCTATAGTCGGGCAGTGGGCAGGGGACACCCCGAGCTGGTTGCCAGCCAGTCGCAGGGCACACAGGGACAGACAATTTGCTCACTCAGTCACACCTAGGGACAATTTGGACCAGCCAATTAACCTGACATGCATGTTTTTGGAACGTGGGAGTTTTTTTAACAGATCCGTTTACTGTGTTGCGAGCGTGTTGCTTGTGTGTTGCTCCCTGTCACAGGCACCGTTTGGTATGAAAGTTATATTATTATTATTAAAGCTTTGAAAACTTTTTCGGTGTACCGTCTTTTTTTGTAAATATGTGTAACCATGTATAATAAGTATTTACAACTGTATATTTTTGTAATGTATTTATTTGTATTTATTTTGGACAGTTATTCTGATATGTTTTGGACCGGCGAATTAAAAAGAAGGGGCGTAACAAACGCGGGCTGACGGAAAGTGGGGACCGGTAAAGGTGAGTGTTTGTGGACACGGCGGACAAAAGTGGATATATATTTTTCCCACCCTTACCTTTGGAAATATACATTTTTTTCTTTGGATTACTTTCAATGGGACCCGGACTCTGCCGGTCTGCATCAAACGTTAAGTACCGGTATCATTTTACGTTCATTTAGCCGGGTGTGATTTATGGACTGGGTACTTTAATGAAGGATATTCAGTTACAATCGCGAGACTTAAAGTCGGGTCTGGGTTAATTATGTGTTACATTTTTTGCATGCGGCTTATATCTAGGTGCGGCTTGTGTAAGTACAAAATCGGTTATCCTCTTGAAACGTGGTGGGTGAGGCTTATAAGCAGGTGCGCTCTATAGTCCGGAATTTACGGTAATTCCCTCGTCAGCGCCCCGCTATCAAAATTCCCCAGCCAAAACACTCTACACTTCGAACGGCGCGGCCTTCCGCCTTCTGTGAAAAATCCCGACTGCATTTAACAAAATTTGATTTGTATTATATTAAATCCCCTGCGATTGGCTGGCAACCAGTTCGGGGTGTCCCCTGCCCACTGCCCGATGATTGCTGGGATGGGCTCCAGCACCCCCGCGACCCTACTGTGGATAAGCGGTGCAGCTAATGAGATGAGATGAGAAGAGATATTAAATCCCTTACAGTCAATTAAATAAAATAAAAAAATCCTTCAATCTTCAGTTATCAGTTATGATCGAAGCCAAATGCAGAATATAATTTTAACAGCGTAGATTTTTCCCTAAAGTCTTACCTTTATTCTACACTTCTGGTTCCCACTCTTAATACCTCTCTGTGGATTTGGTTGGGGTCTAATTAACCATGTTGATTGATTACAAAGAACAGGAATAATGCTTTTTCCATCGGGGGGAAGCTTGCAGGAGTCTCGAGAGTCTGTGTCAGTGGAGTGGCTCCCCTTTCAGAGGGTGTTGGCCATTAACAGGCCCAGCCAACACAAGGGATTAAGGCGATAGAGGAATGAGACTGACTGACCTTGGCCTTACCCTGCCACATCGGCATCAGTTCATCACACCGGGCTTGCGATGCGTGCGGTGTGTCTATTTCCTTTTCACAATTTCCTTGTTTGAACTGCCGCCCTATCCTCAGATGTGAGAGTTTAAATCTGAGAAGGAATAGTTCGCACATAAACACCAAGGGCAAGCCTTGCAGCCCATAATGTCGACCATCTCTTTCCCCTTGTTAGGGAAAAAACTATATTACAACAAATGTGGCGTTTACCAAATTGTTCGGATTAGTTATCTGACTCCATTAACCAAACACGAACTTTATTCTCCTAACAATGCATGCTCTTTTTCTTAATTTTAGGGAAACATATTGACAAGGGACAGGCTTTTCCACACGGGGGCAGATTTATTTTCTTAAATTATTTCACACCGGGCTTGTGATGCGTGCGGTGTGTCTATTTCCTTTTCACAATTTCCTTGTTTGAACTGCCACCCTATCCTCAGATGTGAGAGTTTAAATCTGAGAAGGAATAGTTCGCACATAAACACCAAGGGCAAGCCTTGCAGCCCATAATGTCGACCATCTCTTTCCCTTGTTAGGGAAAAAACTATATTACAACAAATGTGGCGTTTACCAAGTTGTTCGGATTAGTTGTCTTACTCCATTAACCGAACACAAACTTTATTCTCCTAACAATGCATGCTCGTTTTCTTAATTTTAGGGAAACGTATTGATAAGAGACAGGCTTTTCCACACAGAGGCAGATTTATTTTCCGAATTCCATCACATTTTGCCAAATTATTGTCGAATTAGTCTAATTAGTCTTGTTGAGCCTCCCATCTTTTCGTCTCTGCTCCCGTCTGTATTTCGCCTTTTTGACACGTCGGGCGTCGGCCACCCCGATTGGCGTGCTGACTCCTCCCCCTGGGGCGGGCCAGGAACTCCCCACCTCGTCTGTCCGGTGCGTCACAAAGGCCCAACAGCTGCCAACGTCACCTCCTCCTCGCCGGAAGACGCCGCCCCGTCTAAAGGACTCACAACAAGAAAGCTTATCAGCTCAAAGCAATGCCAAGCGTTTATCAAAACAAGGCCTAATTTCCTCGTCCGCAATCACAGGAATTCTGTTATCCAAAGACTTCTGATGCATTCCAGACAGCCTAACCTTCTAATGTACCTTGAAGAAAAACAGTCAGTTAATCTCTCCACTGCATCAAATGTAATTTGTATTACAGGTATATTAAATCCCTTAAAGTCAAATACCGTATTTTCCGCACTATAAGGCGCACCGGGTTATAGGGCGCACCCTGAAAAAATAGTTTTTGGTCCTATTTATGACATACATAAGACGCACCGGATTATAAGGTGCTACAATGGGAACGTGGACAAAACAGTCAGATAGTTCAGTCCAACTTTTTACCCCCTTAACATTCCCAAAGCTTGCAAAGACGCAAATACGTGTCGAGAACACGTGCGGATGCGGTGTCCGTACAAATGTCACTCAAATGCATCGTTCCATCATTCGGAAGGTTAAAGTCTTGGGATTCAAGAAATGCCAACCATTCCTTAGTATCTATTTTCTTTTTCGCTCGCAACTTTACTGTGCATATGACAATAAACACTTGGAATTGAGTTTAATTTAAAAATTGACACTCCATTCCATCCATTATCTGCACCGCTTATCACAGAAACATCGAGTTCAGTCTGGAACACAATACAGGGATAATATATATAGCCAGAGTAGCTCATCGAAGTCGTTGTGTTCATAATAATGTGCAGCCGTGGTCCTCTTATATCCGTGAGTTTAGGAAATCCAGGAGTATAAAATATTTACAAATACAAAATAGTAAAAAAAATGCTTTCTGTGTGCCGTCAGCCACGTGCTATACGCATTCATCTTTTTCGGCCAATTGCAGGCTTTGTTTTGCCGTTCAAGCCAATGCCAGCCTGTAAATGATAAAAAGGATCCTCCCCTTGACCTCCGAATAACTTTAGCCAATAGTGATCCATTCAAATGATGATTGACACATTGTTTAGCCAATGAAACGCCGGCAAATAAATCCCAGCATACACCGCGGATTACTTGGCGTTCGGGGAAAATCTAGTCGGCGGCTGCAAGTTAGTTGGAAGACTTTGCGATTTAATATTGATCCATATATAAGGCGCACTGTATTATAAGGCGCATGGTCAGCTTTTGAAAAAAATAAAGGTTTTTAGGTGCGCCTTACAGTGCGGAAAATACGGTACATAAAATAAAAAAAATCCTTCACCCTGAAAGGCGTACTTTTTCAATCTCGATGTAAAAAATAAAAGGTTTCTTAAAAAAATCCATCCTGTTGCGTGCAAACAGCTTCTGGGATGAAATGAGATTGCTTTGGAGACAATACAGGAAGGGGAATTGCACAGTGGAGAACTCTGCAGGAAGTCGTTTTATCTCTTGGCATGTCTATAGCAACCTATCAATTAATATCATAATAATCCCTCGGCAGTTGACAGCAGACGCCCCAATGGAATGCTCGCTAAAAAAAACAAAGGGAAACAAATGCTCCCTATGGTGTTTTGCCTGCTACTCTATTTACCCAGAATGCCATACAGTACTTTGATCCCTGCAGAGTTGCCATTGCAGTTCGACACACCATTCGGTTTCCCGTTGTCACGAACCAGAAACAGACACAGGACCCGATAGCGCTCGTTTGCCCAGTTTTTATTAATAAAGAGGGAGAGTAGAGCTTGCTTCCACGATCCAATGGTTGACGGCAGGGTAGCAGGTGGCAGGAGACGCGGAAGTGGCACTTCCGTGTCGAGCGAGGATGGTCGAAGATTGGCAGGAAATACAAGTCGTTAGCCGGGACGGGAGAGCAAGGGCGGTGTCAAGTTCGAAACAGGATGGGCAACAGGAGTCAGGCAGGTAGCGGGGCAAAACAGGTCGGATATCGGGAAGGCAGAACAGGGCAGAGTCAGGTCCGGAAACAGGTTGGCAACAGGTATCAAACAGAAAGAACAGGGCAGGAACAGAGTCTGGACGTGAGAGCTTGCCGAGCTGGAGGCAACGGTTCGCATAACGATCTGACAGGGATCTCATGAAAGCCAGGGGTTTAAAAGGAGTTCATCAGCCAATCAGCTCTCAGGGCTGTTGGCGCCAATTGAGCAGTCACAGGTGCAGGTACCTGTCAACCTGTACGTTTTTGCCACACAAAGTACGTTTATTATGCATTTTAAGACGTGTACGACGTATAAGACAATCTGTACGGAAAAACGCAAATTTGTCAATGATGGGTACCATCCGGTATACACTGACTATGACGAAACGGCAAATCAATCAAGTCAAACGAGTTTGCCGCGATAGCCTCTATCATTTTTTTTCATTGCAAACGAAGGGAACATTTGAGGCTACTGTGCACATGCGTCTGCCGCCTCAAATTTCATTTGGTAGTTATGTAATGAAAGGAAGTCCGTCTCTTTTTAGAGAACCGGCTTTTTCGGCTCAACTCATTAAAGAGAGAGACTTGCTTTGATGCATTATATAACGAATGATTATGCTGTATAAAGAAGTTAAGAAAAAAAAGAAGTATAAGAGGAAAAAATGAAAAAAAGACAGGTTTGTGGTTATCCCTTTAATCAGTATATTACCAATAATAATCAAATGCAGAAAATGAATTAATAATTGTAATAAGAAAATGTATTATTCTACTTAATTCTATTTGCATGTATTTTTCCTTCTACAGTGATCGTCCAAGCAACTTCATTTTTGAACTTTTTTCATAGTAAACTCCATTCATGTCGAGCAACTCGGTATCGCACAACAAAATGTTAATTAACAATATACATGATATAACGAAACACATGTACAATATAACATGCTAAACTACATAAATAAACATGTTTGAAAAAAAATACGGTGTAAGATTATTTTGTATTTTGTAAGGGAAAATACAACATTTTGTAAGGGCATGGAGCCCTGGAGTGCGACAGGTATGTTTACGCTCAACCAGACAGAACTTATGCGATTGTGTATCATTTTACCACTAATGTTCCCCTAAATATGTCACAAGGATTACCAGAACAGAGCAGGAGACCCCAGAGCGTTCGTACAATTCTTTATTTGGGGGAGCGTAAGGGTTAGCGGGAGACGTGATCAATCGTAGCGTGGGACGAAGGCAGGTCGAGTTTACCAGGACTGAAGAGAAGATCGTAGCGTCGGACGGAAGCAGGTAGGCAGGCAGGCAGACAGAATCAGGTAAACAAGGCACAGGTAATCGGGAGCGTCATACGGGGTACAGATGTGAATCCTCCGACCAGGAGTTCTCCGCGTAACGCGTTTAAAAGGGGAGCATTGACCAATCAGGAAGCACATTCCAGCGCGCCACATGATTACCCCAGGTGACTCCACTTGGGTAATCATGACAGAACCCCCCCCTCAAGGAGCGGCTCCAGAAGTTCCCCAGGAAAAAAAATAAAAATAATTTTAACCCAAGACACGTCACAGGGAAACACAGGCAGATCAGGACAGGACAGGCAGAATCAGAAGAGTCCAGACTCAGGGGGGGTCAGATTCAGAAGAGTCCAGACTCAGGGGGGGTCAGATTCAGAAGAGTCCAGACTCAGGGGGGGTCAGATTCAGAAGAGTCCAGACTCAGGGGGGGTCAGATTCAGAAGAGTCCAGACTCAGGGGGGTCAGATTCAGAAGAGTCCAGACTCAGGGGAGCGGAAAGGGAACAGACAAGACAGGAGAGGAAAGACGGGACAAAATCAGTACAGGCAGACTCAGGGCAGGCATGGGAGTCGAACAGGCAGGCATGGGAGTCGAACAGGCAGGCATGGGAGTCGAACAGGCAGGCTTGGGAGTCGAACAGGCAGGCTTGGGAGTCGAACAGGCAGGCTTGGGAGTCGAACAGGCAGGCTTGGGAGTCGAACAGGCAGGCTTGGGAGTCGAACAGGCAGGCATGGGAGTCGAACAGGCAGGCATGGGAGTCGAACAGGCAGGCATGGGAGTCGTTGCGCAGTCATACGGCCGGAGGTGCCTTAGCCAATTTCGCCACGTCGGAAATGACTTGCCGAACTGCACAACAGGAATCGCGCTGCTGATTCAGACTTTCATAGCGGTCAGGGGGCAAATGCACGAACGCGGGGTCCATTCTGGTCGGAGGATTCTGTCACAAGGATTACCAGAACAGAGCAGGAGACCCCAGAGCGTTCGTACAATTCTTTATTTGGGGGAGCGTAAGGGTTAGCGGGAGACGTGATCAATCGTAGCGTGGGACGAAGGCAGGTCGAGTTTACCAGGACTGAAGAGAAGATCGTAGCGTCGGACGGAAGCAGGTAGGCAGGCAGGCAGACAGAATCAGGTAAACAAGGCACAGGTAATCGGGAGCGTCATACGGGGTACAGATGTGAATCCTCCGACCAGGAGTTCTCCGCGTAACGCGTTTAAAAGGGGAGCATTGACCAATCAGGAAGCACATTCCAGCGCGCCACATGATTACCCCAGGTGACTCCACTTGGGTAATCATGACAAAATAAACAAAAACCTTGTAAAAGTACTGCGCAAAAATGAGAGTAAATGGTCCGTTTTGGTAATTCAGTGTCTCCATAATTCGTATTCTTCCTTGTGCTTTTTAGCACTCTTTTTCCGTTGCACTACACCAGGGTTAACCAATTTTTTTTTCAAACTAAGAGCTACTTTTTGTTACTGATTGGCGTAAAGGCCTGCAATTATAGAATAGAATAGAATAGGGCAGCACGGTGGGGCAGTGGTTAGCGCTTGTGCGGCACAGTTCATGTCATGGGAACCTGTCGTGGGTTCAAATCCAGCTCCAGACTTCCTGTGCGGAGTTTGTATGTTCTCCCCGTGCTTGCGTGGGTTTCCTCCGGGCACTCCGGTTTCCTCCCACATTCCAAAAAACATGCATTTCAGGTGAATTGGCCGGTCCAAATTGTCCATAGGTGTGAATGTGCGAATGAGTTGTCTGTCCCTGTGTGCCCTGCAATTGGCTGGCAACCAGTTCAGGGTGTCCCCTGCCCACTGCCCGGAGATGGCTGGGATGGGCTCCAGCCCCCCCGCGACCCTAATGAGGAGAAGCGGTACGGCTAATGAGATGAGATGAGAATATAATATAATAGAATAGAATAGAATAGAATAGAATATACCTTTATCGTCATTGTTACACCATGGGATATATTGTGACAACGAAATTGGACGTTTCACTCCAGTACCACATTTTACTGTGAGGATAAGGAAAACAAAGAGATAAAGGAGCAAAGAAGATGTTTTAACTGTCTTTGTTGTATAGGCTTTGTTTTCCTCTGGGGGGGTTGTATGAGGGGGTGAGGGACAGACAGAGATGGGCGGATCCAACTAGATGTTTGATCTTACTGTACACACGGTCCAGTGTTTTTTCCCCTGTTTGCTCAGTCCACGTGTTGAATGGATTTGGAAAGTACAGTCCTTAAACACGCCCGATTAAAGTCGCCGGCGACGATAAAAGCTCCGTCGGGTTGTGCAAGCTGCTATTTATTAATAGCAGCAGGCAGGAGTTTAGCGCTATGCTAACGTTAGCATCCGGTGGAACGTAAACACCAAGCACAATGACCACAGTTAGCTCTCTCGGTAGATAGAAGGGTCTACACGATACTGCTAGAAACTATGTCGAGTGAGCAGTGTTATGATATGTTTCGTAACAACTCATGTTATTACTATATTGTTACTATGTTACTACCGGGTTGTTATTATTAGAATGTAAGTCAACCACTAAGACATCTTGTCAGTTTGGAATCTAATTGACTAGAAAATTGCAATAACCCATCTACATGGGCTAATCAGGCGTTCTTAGAATAGAATAGAATAGAATATACCTTTATTGTCTTTGTTACAAAATGGGTTAACATATTGTGACAACCAAATTGGGCATGACACTCCAGTTTCACACATCCACAGTGAAGTAAAAAAAGCCAAGAAGATCAAGGAACAGAGAAGATACGGTTAGGGTCTACCTGGTGACTTCGGGCACCACTTTTGAATACCCCTGCGCTACACAATACACAAACAAATAATACACCCTGTCCTTTGAAAGAATTCATATATAGCTATAAATAGTATAAATGCCAAAGCCTAGCACCGTCATTGTCTGCGGAAAGCAGAAGTGATCTTTTTCAATAATTTAACTGCATAGTTACAAGTTCAGAGCGTGAGGAAAAAGTAGCAGCATATGGTCCAGGAAACGAGATGATTTCATTTAAATTGCATCCATCAAATATGAATGAAACTTAACCCGTTTGCTTTGTATTTTTTGAAGAACGTAATTTCAGATCTTGGAGGGATACAAGGTTCATACACCTTTTTCATTGCAACATTCAAGCAAGTTTTAAAAAAAAATTCAGACATTTTATCCAAATTCTTCCGTGCTATCAAAAGAAGAAATCCAATATGAGTCATTTCCTAGCTTGCATGTGCATTTATCAATAGATGATTTTAAGATCTTCAGTAAATCAAATCTATTTTTGTAGATATGAACAACAAGTGTGTAAATATTTTAGAGACAAATTGTCATGATCGCCGATTGAGCCCAGCTGCGATGGTTTAATTGGCGCCAACAGCCCGGACATCTGATTGGCTGATGCACTCTATTCAAACCCCTGGATTCCAAGAGGAAGCGGTCAGATCATTATGCGAACTGTTGCCACCAGATCAGTAAGCCTTTTCGTCCGACTCTGTTCCTGCCCTGCTTTTCTCTGCCTGACCTTCGTTGCCAACCTGTTTCCGGACCTGACTTCCCCCTGTTCTGCCTGCCTGTTACCTGACCTGTTTTGCCCCGTTACCTTCCTGCCTCCTGTTGCCGACCTCATTTCTGAACTTGACTCCGCCTTTGCTCTCCAGTCCCGGCCAGCGACGTGTAATTCCCG
This sequence comes from Urocampus carinirostris, assembly GCF_059441175.1. Taxonomy (NCBI): domain Eukaryota; kingdom Metazoa; phylum Chordata; class Actinopteri; order Syngnathiformes; family Syngnathidae; genus Urocampus; species Urocampus carinirostris. The sequence continues at coordinate 2,656,726 of NC_142355.1, forward strand.
CCTGTCTCCGATCCTCCTCGCCGGACACAGAAGTTCCACTTCCGCATCGCCCGCTCCTCTTGTCCGTCAGCCATTGGATCTTGGAAGCAAGCCCTGCTCTCCCTCTTTATTAATAAAAACTGAGAAAACGAGCTCTATTGGGTCCTGTGTCCGTTTCTGGTCCGTGACACAAATCTCTCCCCATGTGACATTTTCACACAGGGGCAGATTTAATTTCTTAGAGTATACAACTAAGTGAATTCCATCGAATTAGCCGAATTGGCCGAATTAGTCTTCGTCGAGCCTTTTCTCTCGATTGTCCCTCTTTCTTCCTCTGCCCACGCCTTTCTCCCATGCTGGCGTGTCGGCTCCTCCCATGGGCGTGCTGACTCCTCCCATGGGCGCTACAGGTGTCAGCTTCACCACTTTCTCGCCGAAGGACATCGCGATGGCTAAAAAACTCATAACAGCAGAGCTTTTCAGAACAACTTCTCCAAACAATGCCTGCCTTCCTGTGTCACAGAGGTTCCTCTTGCGTCAGCCCTTGTCCCAGTTCCTGCTGTTTTCTGTAAACATCATTCTCCACAAGGTTACATTGACCTCGCCCCACAGCTCAGCCAGTGAACATCTTTTGCATTTAAATGTAATTTGTATTTGATTGTATAAAATGGAAAATCCTTCAGTAAAAAGAAAAAAAATACATAGTGTCCAGTACTTTTATTTTGAAAAAAAATAAATAAATACTTGAGCCTGTAAATTGGATTTATTATCGAGTATTGAATCATGAATGAATGAGTGAATGAATGAATGAATGAAGGTTTCTGCTTTGTTGGTTTTGACTATCGCTACTATTTTTGGAACGCAACTTCTGAGAAAATCGAGGGATTACTGTAACCGCAACGTCCGTCATCGATATTTTTGATTCTCTCCTCATGATCTGCATTTTATATAGCGCTATTCAAGTCAATGACTTCTCAAAGCGCTTTACAATGTGCTCCACATTTCCCAATAGCGGCCTTGCAGCAATGTAAGACGCTAACCTACTTATTGGGGGTAGTAGGGGTTCAGTGTCTTACCCAAGGACACTTCGACATGTAACACGGAGGAGCCAGGACTCGAACTGGGATCCCTTGATCCCAAGACGAGCGCTCTACCTCCTGAGCTACTGCCGCCCCTCATTCAAAATCTTCTCTTCAATGCCAAGTTGGATACAAAATGATTTTACAGCACATTCTTACAAAAAATTAAACAATAAATCACTTTACAGCCCGTTAAGGAAAGGCTTAACTGAAACCATTTCCGTCAAGGTGAAGAAGTTCACTGGTTATAGTGGAAAACGAATGGAAAGAGTCAAGGGAGGTTCAGGAGGTAGAGCGCTCGTCTTGGTATCAAGAGATCGCAGTTCGAATCCCGGCTCCTCCGTGTTACATGTCAAAGTGTCCTTGGGTAAGACACTGAACCCTCAATACCACCAATAAGCAGGTTAGCGCCTTACATGGCTGCACCGCCGCTATCGGGAAATGTGAAGCACATTGTAAAGCGCTTTTGGGAAGTCTTGACTTGAAAAGCGCTATAGAAATGCAAGGGAGGTTCTATCCAATCGAAATACAATATTAGTGGAGGAGAAAGGCTACTTGGAGAAATGGAAATACATCATTATCAGGTGAAACACCCTCAGTGGGGAAAGTACTCAAGATATAGCGGCAACCTGGCGTGCAATGAAATTGATGACTGGTAGGTCTCCGGCTCCTCTGGAGTCGGGAAAAGAATTTGAACCCCCCCAAAAAAAATGGCCGATTTTGATTTTCACCCCAAAGGGGGAGCCAGCCCCCTGAGCAGCCGTCAATTGACATCAGAATGGCAGGGGCCATCTGAGGATTTTACTTCAAATTGGGGCGGCAGTAGCTCAGGAGGTAGAGCGCTCGTCTTGGGATTGAGGGATCCCAGTTCGAATCCCGGCTGGTCCGTGTTACATGTCGAAGTGTCCTTGGGTAAGACACTGAACCCCTAATACCCCCAATAAGCAGGTTAGCGCCTTACATGGCTGCAAGGGAAATGTAGAGCACATTGTAAAGCGCTTTGGGAAGTCATTGACTTGAAAAGCGCTATATAAAATGCAGATTTCATTTATAGACTCGTGGTCTAATTCAAAACGGTCTTTAAGTAGCCTATTTACGTTAAAAGGCCCATGTGCCTAAAAGCAATAATAAAACAACTTGAATACATACCTGTTAACCCTTACAAACCTATATATTTTTTTTCCAAACGTGTTTATTCATGTAGTTTAACATGTTATATTGTACATGTTTCGTTATAGTATTCTGTACGTATTCTTTATAATAAAATAGAAATAAAATTAAACAAAAAATTGAAAAAAATAAATATAAATATATATATATATATATATATATATATATATATATATATATATATATATATATATATATATATATATATATATATATATATATATATATATATATATATATATATATATATATATATATTTATACGGTGGATGGGTGGTGCCCCATGGTGCGGAGGTTCGGGTTCAAGTCCAGCTACCCGTGTGGAGTGTGCATGTTCTTCCCCGTGCTTGCGTGGGTTTCCTCCAGCATTCCCATAAAATTGTCCCTTGGTATGATTGAGCGGGTGAGTTGTCTTTCTCTGTGTGCCTTAGGACTGACTGGCAACCAGTTCAGGATATCCCCTGCCCGTTGCCCGATGATATGGATATATATATATATATATATATATATATATATATATATATATATATATATAAAACAAGCCGTTTAGGACCCGAAAGAGCCGGTTCCTTTTAGTGAGCTGAGCCGAAGAAGCCGGTTCTCGAAAAACTCTACTGACTTTACTCAACTTCGTTCGACTTCGACTCGACTTCTAAATACCGCATTTACGACACAACGTCAGGGGGACCTGTGTATTTTTACCTTCATGCACTGTAACTTTGACTCTATTCGCTTCTCAATTAGCAATTTCAAGCCCTGATTTTTGTGCGCTGGCTAGATTTTCTTATGCACTGAGAATGTGCAGGCAGTGCGCGATTGCGCACGCGCGCAGCTTAGAGGGAACATTGCTTCCAATGCTGGATAAAAAAAATGCATTCATGCATTTTAAAAGGGGGGGTCTGCACAAGTCAGATAGTGGTTGGAATTAAGAGTTATTTCATGCCAGGAACCTCAGTGACCTTGACCCGAAACCTCCAGTTCGGCCCCGGGAGAGAGATGGACCTCAGGCGTAGCGGAAGCATTCACATGGCTTTGTAATTGTGCTGCTCTGAAGAGGTGCTAGGTGTGCAAATCACCAAATGTGCCGTGTGAAGCCATTTCTGCCAGCTCAATCACCATCCAATGATTTCCAGTCGTAGCGTATTTCTTGTTTACTCATTTATGGAATCCTCATTCAGGTGATAAGAGCTTTTCCCCTAGTCTGTTTTGGTTTAAATTGTAGGAAATGATCATGCTCTGTCGTTTATTTTCCATTCATGAACAGGGTTGGGTAGGGTTACTTTAACTGGATTACTTTCAATGACTTTTGGATGACTCCAATACCAAATATGATCATCAAAGACAAAAGAAACTAAATAGGAATAAAATGATGACTCACAACACGTGGTGAGTTTTCTCTCCTGGCTTTGATCTCTTTGATCTCCGGCAAAACTAACATAAAATGCCACAGAAACTAAATGAATTGCCAACATCGTTTTTGCCGTTCCATGTGAAATGACACAATTAGATTATATTGCTTATACAAATAAAGAACATTAAATCATTTCGGCCCCAAATGTGTACTAATCTTGATAATAGTTAGTAATCAAATGTGTATTGTAACTAAATATGAATAAAATGTGCATGAGTCCCCATTTCCCATAAAATAAAAGGCTTGTGTGAGAACGTCACGCGATTGGGTCCTGTATCTGTTCTGATTCTGACAAGTATTAGTATTAGTATTTTTATTATTATTAATATATATATGTTTTTAATAAATGAAATAACTTCTAGGGGGAGGGCTTCTATGAAAGTGTATATGGTAATTTCTAACTAGATAGATACTTTCAGACTTGTAACCAGGGTTGGGTAGGGTTACTTCAACTTGATTACTTTCAATTACTTTTGGATTACTCCAATACCAAATATGCTAATAAAAGACAAAGAAACTAAATATGAGTAAAATGATGAGTCACAACACGTGGTAAGCTTTCTCTCCTGGCTTTTATCTCTTTGATCACCGGCAAAACGAACATAAAATGCCACAGAAACAAAATGAAAATAAATCCAAACAGCTTGCCAACATCATTTTTGTCGTTCCGTGTATTCCGTTACTCCCCAAGCCTGCACAAATTTTAGTCATTTTATTCATATTTAGTTTCTTTTTTCTTTTATTAGCATATTTGGTATTGGAGTAATCCAAAAGTCATTGAAAGTAATCCAGTTAAAAAAACCCTACGCAACGCTGTTTATAAACATGTTTTCCCATGCTGTTTAATAATGAAAAGCAGAAACAGATTATGTCCCTGTATGGCTTATTTAAAAATATATATAATTATTTAAAGCACGGCGGCGCAGTGGTTAGCGCATGTGCGGCACAGTTCACGTCTTGGGAACCTCCTGCGTGGGTTCAAATCCAGCTCCAGACTTCCTGTGCGGAGTTTGTATGTTCTCCCCGTGCTTGCGTGGCTTTCCTCCGGGCACTCCGGTTTCCTCCCACATTCCAAAAAAACATGCATTTCAGGTGAATTGGCCGGTACAAATTGTCCCTAAATGCGAATGAACGAATGAGTTGTCTGTCCCCGTGTGCCCTGCGATTGGCTGGCAACCAGTTCAGGGTGTCCCCTGCCCACTGCCCGATGATTGCTGGGATGGGCTCCAGCACCCCCGCAACCCTACAGAGGATAAGCGGTGCAGCTAATGAGATGAGATGAGATGAGATAATTATTTAAATATGAAATTTTGTAGCATGATTAATACATTTTGCTAACTGGTCTCAGAGTTTGAAATAATCCATTCTATATGTATGGCTTTCTTGCAGGTCTTTTAGTGTGCATCAAACAGTAGGCATTGGTGATACTGGGAATATTAGTATTGATCCAAGTGGTATAGACTGATACCTATCTGATACAGGTACTTTTTTCATAGAAATGTCGTGATCACGGTTGGGTAGGGTTACTTTAACTTGATTACTTTCAGTTACTTTTGGATTACTCCACTACCAAATATGCTAATAAAAGACAAAAGAAACTAAATAGGAATAAAATGACTCAATTTTGTGCAGGCTTGGGGAGTAATTGAATACATGGAACAGCAAAAATGATAAATATAAATAAATATAAATATAATCCAACATGGCGGCGCATGGATACATGCTTGCGGCTCGTCCAGCTAATCTTCTATTTATTGCCGTTCTCTTGTCTTTTTTGCTTTCACTTTTGGACACATGTGTGGCCAAAAACACTTACAGTAGGGACGAACTTATTCGGTTGGGTGGGCGTCTAAATTTCGACTTTTCGGGCACTTTTTATAACGCCTATGATATACCGAGCGAACTTCAAAGAGACCCGGCATCCTTGTGGACAGCTATTCCTCTTAATAAACGACGGCGGCGGCCCCGTAAAGAAAGAAAACAGAAACGTGGTTGCCGTGCAGGTAGATGTGTGAAGCGTGTGAAGTCCAAGCAGCAAGATGGACGCGAGGATGGACGCGAGGATGTAACTAATTCCACCATTCATTCCTCGCCGGACAACCGACGCTTTAAACTCAGCGCTCACGAACGGCCACAACGCCGGGAGCTTTTGAAGATCTCGACAAAGACTACAAAGAGTTCAGCTAAGTCAAATGATTCAGCAAAGCTGAAATTTGGTCTGTTAAATATTAGATCGCTTGCTCCAAAAGCTTTACTTGTTGATAACATTATTCGTGATTATAAACTTAACTGTATGGGTCTTTGTGAAACGTGGTTACGCCCGGATGAGCACTTAGCGCTAAATTATGCCTCTCCCCCAGACTACGAGAGTAGTCATATAGCACGCACGCTGAAAAGAGGTGGTGGTGTTGCGCTAATCTCTGAAAAATCGCTCAAATTTAATACACGTACCTCTAATAATTACAAAACGTTTGAGGCTCTTGTGATGCGGTCCCCTCAATTGTCAATTGATGTAATAACTATCTATCGTGCACCTGGGCCATACACAACTTTCTTAGACGAATTTGCTGAACTTTTGTCTGAACTAGTAACCTATGCAGACAAAATTATAATTATGGGAGACTTTAACATTCATATGAACTCCCCACACAGTTCACTTACTATTGCGTTTAGTTCTCTAATTGATGCATTTGGTTTTACTCAACTGGTTGACTTGCCAACCCATAAAAATGGGAACACGCTAGACTTGATTCTGACTCGAGGAGTTTTAACCTCAAACATTATGGTGCTACCGTGTACTACTGTTATCTCTGATCATTATTTAGTGACATTTGAGGTGCTAACTAAATGTAGAGTTAATAAAGATGAGGGATTTAGCGGACGCAATATAAGCACTGGCACAGTTTCTGAGCTCTTTGAACTCCTTCCTGGAGCAGTTGCGTCCTTTCCTAAATACAATGGCTCGATTGACTCACTCATGAATGAGTTCAATACCACCCTGACTAGTGTGCTGGATTCAATAGCGCCCATAAAACTAAAATCACGTCCTAAAAGACGCACACCTTGGTTTACTGATGAAACTAGAACCCTTAAAAAAGAATGCAGGAAATGGGAGAGAAAATGGCGCGCTACCAAGCTTGAGGTTTTCCATCAAACCTGGTGTGACAGCTTGTTAAAGTATAAAGCGGCCCTTGCCTCTGCAAAATCGGCCTACCTTTCGAAGGTGATTGCGTCTCAAAAGAACAACCCCAAAGCCCTTTTTGACACTGTAGCATCGCTTACAAGGCAACAGCCTATCGCAGACAGTTCGACACACTCTGCTCAGGAGTTAATGGTCTTCTTCACTAAGAAGATTCAATGCATACAGGAAGAAATTGCAAATGATATTGTTAGTACCACACGTATTAAAGGACTGAAATTTACAGATGCACGACAGGGTGGCTGCCCTGGGAAAATGGCCGGTTTTAGTGAACTGTCACTTGATGATCTCAAACAAGTGGTGAATGCGGCCAAACCGACAACTTGCCAGTTCGACCCGCTCCCAGGTTCACTTATTAAAAGTCTTTTTAGCGTCCTTGGGCCTTCAGTTCTAAATATTATAAATACATCACTCTCCTCAGGTGTAGTTCCAGCAGCTTTTAAGTCCGCCGTTATTAAACCCACACTGAAACGACCCAACCTTGATCCAGAAATATTAAGTAATTACAGACCTGTGTCAAACCTACCTTTCCTCTCTAAAGTACTCGAAAGAGTAGTGGCACAGCAGCTGAATGCTTTCATATCCGAGAATAACCTTTTTGAATCCATGCAATCAGGATTCAGGGCTAACCACTCTACTGAGACAGCTCTGATCAAGGTAACAAATGATCTCCTAATGTCAATGGATTCTGGCGCTTCATCACTTTTGCTGCTGCTGGATCTTAGTGCTGCTTTTGACACAGTGCGCCACAATATCCTACTAGAACGGTTGGAAAAATGGATTGGTCTCTCAGGAGCTGTCCTCTCGTGGTTCAAATCCTACCTCTCAGATAGGACGCACTGTGTTAAATATGGTGAAACGACATCTGAGCCCTTTAATGTTACCTGCGGTGTTCCGCAGGGTTCAGTGCTCGGCCCCCTACTTTTCAACATTTACATGCTTCCATTAGGTGATATTATTCGCAAGTACAATATCAGCTTCCATTGCTATGCAGACGACACTCAACTATATCTTCCGTTGGAGGAATCTTCCACACTAAACTGTGGAAATTTGGAGGCCTGTCTCACTGAGATAAAAGAGTGGATGTCACTCAATTTCTTGCGTCTTAACTCTGGAAAGACTGAAATGTTAGTCATTGGTCCTTCTAAATGCCGGGACTTATTCTCAAAAACTGCTGTGAACATTGACAAATGTCACATCACACAGAGTGACTCAGTTAAAAATTTAGGTGTCATATTTGACCCTGATCTATCCTTTGAGATGCATGTAAAGCAAATTACTAGAACTGCCTTCTTCCATCTTCGCAACATTGCTAAAATCCGTTCAATACTGTCTCAGTCTGATGCGGAAACAATAATTCATGCATTTGTTACCTCCCGTCTCGATTACTGCAATGCACTACTCTCCGGTCTCCCGAAGTCCAGAATCAAGTCTCTTCAGCTAGTACAAAATGCCGCAGCGAGGCTCTTAACCAGGACAAAAAAGTACGATCACATAACACCGATTTTGGCTAACCTGCATTGGCTCCCAGTTAGCCAAAGATGTGACTTCAAAGTTCTCTTAGTATTGTACAAAATCATACATGGACTTGCTCCCTCTTATCTTTCAGATCTGATCTGCCACTATGTCCCGGTCCGAAGCCTACGATCTGAGAGTGCTGGTCTTCTGATGATCCCGAGAGCAAAAAAGTCTTCTGCTGGTTCGAGAGCGTTCTCCATCCGGGCACCGGTGCTGTGGAATGCTCTTCCCCCTGAGATTCGATCTGCAACCTCAGTGGAAATGTTTAAATCTAAACTTAAAACTCACTTCTACTCCATTGCATATGAATAACCTACTCCTCTTGTCGGTTGAAAATAGTTTGTGTAATATAGTGTAACAATCTGTGAAGCCCTTTGAGACTCTTCGTGATTTAGGGCTATACAAATAAAAATGACTTGACTTGACATGTTGGCAAGCTGTTTGGATTGATTTTCATTTTGTTTCTGTCGCATTTTATGTTCGTTTTGCCGGATATCAAAGAGATCAAAGCCAGGAGAGAAAGCTTACCACGTGTTGTGAGTCATCATTTTATTCATATTTAGTTTAAAAAGAAAAAGTTTGTGTTGCATTCAAATAATTTCCAATTATACCAAGTCAATCTTGTTGCCAACATTGTACTTCGGGGCGGCAGTAGCTCAGGAGGTAGAGCGCTCGTTATGGGATCAAGGGATCCCTGTTCGAATCCTGGCTCGTTAGTGTTACATGTCGAAGTGTCCTTGGGTAAGACACTGAAGCCCTAATACCCCCGATAAGCAGGTTAGCGTCTTACATGGCTGCAATACAAGGCCGCTATTGGGAAATGTGGAGCACATTTTGAAGCGCTTTGGGAAGTCATTGACTTGAAAAGCGCTATATAAATGCAGATCATTTCAATTCATTTCATTTACTTCCACTAAAATTATGCGGCAAAATATATCAGGGAAAAAAAAGAAATTGATATCTTGTGAAAGAATTGTAAAAACAAACAACGTTTGTAGGCCGTAGACCCTTTGCAATAGTACATGAGTCTCATCTCCCATCTCATCTCATTAGCTGCACCGCTTATCCTCAGTAGGGTCGCGGGGTGCTGGAGCCCATCCCAGCAATCATCGGCCCCTGGTACATGAGTCAATTCATTCAAAAGAGAAAAATAATTTTGCATTGCCGAAAACTGAGCAAAATGTAACGTGATGTCAAGTTTTGGACATGTTTGATAATGATTTAGTCGCCACACTTGGGATTGCTGTTGCTCACTGTTGTTTCAAGCGTTGCTCACCGACTTTGTGTGAACGCTCAGACCCCTGGACAATTACAGGGAACATTGGCTACAGTATACCGTACTCTAAATACGGTTTTAAATCAAGCCCTCCACATGTCATATCGTCTTTAATTAAGAGTGGATCCCTCATACAAGCCACTCCTATATTAGCGTATTTAATTTCCTGCTGTCGTGCAGCCTTCCTTGCAGGATTTATTATTCATCATGGCTCCGTTGTCAGGGGCAGCCGGATGAGTGTTGCTTTTAAAATAGTCCAACCGGCTATTAAGGCAAGCTAAGAATCATCATTTCGTGCAAAGTTTTGCTCAGGTTCAATTGCTATCGATTCAGCTCAGTAGATGAGGGATGTAACCCTTAATGCCTGCTGCATTATGTCAAATCCAACCTTTGGATATCGCTTTAGCACAGTGTTTCTCAATCTGTTTTGAGCCAAGGCACACTTTTTTTTTGAATTAAGAAATATTGACAGACAGCTAAGCTATAGATAACTAAGAATGCAAAGTTGTTAGAATGGCCGAGCTAAAGTTCAGACCTCAACCCTATGAAGCATTTGAGGAAAGACCTGAAAAATGCTGTGCACAAACAATCCCCGTCAAACCTTAAATGACTTGAGCTCAATATTCTGTTTTAAGATGCTCAAAACCTATAGCGAACAATGTTCCCTCGAATTTTCTACGGGTCTACGCTTGAAACAACAGTGAGCAACAGCAATCCAAAGTGTGGCAAGATAATTAATTATCAAACATGTCCAAAACTTGACATCACGTTACATTTTGCTGAGTTTCCGGCAATGGCAAATTATTTTTCTCTTTTGAATAAATTGACTCATGTACGATCGCAAAGGTTGTACGGCCTACAAACGTAATTTGTTTTTACAACAATTCTTTCACAAGATTTCCATTTCTTTTTTTTCCTGGTATCTTTTGTTGCATAATATTCACATTTTTGGGGGCTTATTGAGTCGGTTGCACCATACACAACTGTATTTAATTACATTTTTTAGTGGAAGTAAAATGTTGGCAACAAGATTGACTTGATATAATTGGAAATTATTTGATTGCAACACAAACTTTTTCCTTTTTTTCCATGTTTTTTTCTCCTTTTTATTAAATTCTTTTTAAAAAAATTTCATTGTGTTTATTTTTTCCTAGCTGTTGCTTTTTTCTAGCTTTTTTGTTCTCTATTACATTTTTTCGCTTTAGTTGCTTCTTTCTTTTCTTCTGGCTTTTTTTTCTCTTCTTCTCTCCTTTTGTTTCGTTTTTTTCTCAGCTTTTCACTACTTTTTTATTTTGGTATTTTTTTCTTTTTTGTTCTTTTCCTCCCTTCCTTTAAGTCATTTTGTGTACAATTTTACATAATATTTGGTCGTGTAGGGATTAAAGAAGCAAAAACAACCCGAAGAGCCGTTTAAGACCCAAAAGAGCTGGTTCTTTTTAGTGAGCCGAGCCGAAGAAGCCGGTTCTGGAAAAACTCTCCTGACTTTAATCAACTTCGTTCAACTTCAACATTGACTTCAAAATACCGCATTCAGAACGCAGCGTCAGGGGAACCCGTGTATTTTTACCTTCATGCACTGTAACTTTGACTTAATTGGCTTCTTAATTAGCAATTTCGAGCCCCGATTTTTGTGAGCTGGCTAGATTTTCTTGTGCACGGAAAAGCTCTGGGTAGTGCGCACTTGCGCACACACGCCGCTTAGAAGGAACATTGACAGCGACATACCCCAAAAGGCAGTTGTAGTCTTACTCAAAGATGGCCAATATTTTAGCAATGTCTTCCTTCAATTTTTCTGTTTGTTATTACAATGTTAAATCGTGTATCCATTTGGTTTATTTTCACGTTTGTGTTTTAAAATGTTGAATCTTATAAAAATATCTCGATTTTTTTAATTTTAATTTTTAAGCCTGAAATTTTGCATTACAGTGGAACCTCGGTTCTCGACCATAATCCGTTCCAGAACCCTGTTCGAAAACCGATTTGTTCGATCACCGAAATCATTGTTCCCATTAAAAATAATGTAAATCGTTTTAATCCGTTCCAACACCCTGAATGTTTACCTTGAATGTTTAACGTAAACATAAAGCTAACCCAGGCTAATCGTACGTTCGCGTTATCGTAATCTTCCGTACGAAAGATTACGCTAACATGAACGTGTAAAAATAAAAAAATCAGGTCGTTTACAAGTCATTTAGCACCCGGGTCTCCACAACAAGTGATGAGCGGTTCTTTCGAAAGGGGGCTCCGTTCCAACACCCTCAATATTGGGCTCCGTTCCAACACCCTGAATGTTTAACGTAAACTTAAAGCTAACCCGGGCTAATCGTACGTTCGCGTTATCGTAATCTTATGAATAGGATTTCTGACCTTTTGTGCTGGTCAGCAGAAGGCGCTCGCACACCTCCTTCATATTTGGCAATTATTTCTTTCTTAAATACAATAGTCGTACGCACTACTTTTCTTTTTTCACCTGTAGCAACTTTGCTGCTTGCACTGACTTACTTGGGAGGCATAATAAGGGGCTAAAACACATGTACGCCGCTCAGCATGGCACCCTAGCGTACGCACTCACGCATTACCGGCGTTCGAACTCCGATTTTTTTGACCGAACAGCGAAGCAAGAATTTCTGGAAATTTTTGGTCGGACACCGATTTGTTCGAACTGAGAGGCGTTTGAAAACCGAGGTTCCACTGTAAGTCAAAGCGTTCTTTAGAGGGCTAACTTTAAAAAAATACTTTAGGCTAATCGGGTAGGCAAGGGGAGCAACGGCATTGCTGAAAACATCACTCTCTACCATTCCAAACCGTCTCCTTTTCCTCCTACCTAATGAGTTAGCGCTCGATCTCTTTTGTGATTCATTGATGTTTCCAAAAAGGCCAAAACCTATTTTCGTGTCCTTATCCCTATGTCCAGGGGGTCAGCCATGCACATGGATTGGTGCCTTTCCATTTTCCATTTCAGTAGCACGGCAGAGAGCATCTCTGTTTGCTCAGAAAGCCAATAAAGTGTGGCGAGCAGCCACCCGCCACTGCGACCGCCTCAGAATGAAAAACACTCAAGAGCATGACGCATGGAGTTGCTGCCACCCGTCAAAAGGTTGTCTTATCGGTGATGCTCGGGCTGTGAGCACTTGAGCGAAATGGGTAGGGAGCAGTGTTCAATCGTGCACTGCTCGCACATTCTCAGCGCACAAGAAAATCTAGCCGGCGTACAAAAATGAGGGCTCAAAATTACTAATTAAGAAGCGACTTAAGTCAAAGTTACAGTGCATGAAGGTAAAAATACACAGGTTCCCCTGACGTTGTGTCCTAAATGCGGTATTTAGAAGTCGAGTCGAAGTTGAACGAAGTTGAGTAAAGTCAGTAGAGTTTTTCGAGAACCGGCTTCTTCGGCTCGACTCACTAAAAGGAACCGGCTCTTTCGGGTCCTGTACGGCTCTTCGGGTTGTTTTTGCTTCTGTTTTCCCTATATGACCAAATATTATGTAAAATTGTGCAAAATGACTCAAAGGAAAGGGGGTAAAAAGAACAAAAAAGAAAAAAAAATACCTAAATGAAAAAGTAGTGAAAAGCTGAGAAAAAAGAAACAAATGCAAGAGAAAAAAGAAGGGAAAAAAAAATGAAAAAAAAAGAAAGAAATGTAGGAAAAAAGTAAATAGAGAAGAAAAAGAAAAAAAGTAATAGCTCGGAAAAAATAAACACAATGATTTTTTTTTAAAGGAATTTTAAAAAAAGTTGAGAAAAATCCACAGAAAAAGGAAGAAAATATTATGTAAAATTGTGCACAAAATGACTTAAAGGAAGGGAATAAAAGAACAAACAAAAAAAATACCAAAATGAAAAAGTAGTGAAAAGCTGAGAAAAAAAACGAAACAAAAGGAGAGAAAAAGAGAAAAAAAAAAGCCAGAAGAAAAGAAAGAAGCAACTAAAGGGAAAAAGGTAATAGAGAACAAAAAAGCAAGAAAAAAAGCAACAGCTAGGACAAAATAAACACATCGAGATTTTTTTAAAAAGGAATTTAAAAAAAGGAGAAAAAAACATGGAAAAAAAGAAGAAAAAGTTTGTGTTGCATTCAAATAATTTCCAATTCTATCAAGTGAATCTTGTTGCCAACATTGTACTTCCACAAAACATAGTGATTAAGTACAGTTCTGTATCTTACAACCGACTAATTAAGCCCCCAAAAATATTAATATTATGCGACAAAATATATCAGGAAATAAAAAGAAATGGATATCTTGTGAAAGAATTGTAAGAACAAACGACGTTTGTAGGCCGTACAACCTTTGCAATAGTACATGAGTCGATTCATTCAAAAGTGAAAAATAATTTTGCATTGCCGGTAACTCAGCAAAATGTAATTTGATATCAAGTTTTGGACATGTTTGCTAATGACTTCGTTGCCACACTTGGGATTGCTGTTGCTCACTGCTGTTTCAAGCGTTGCTCACCGACTTTGTGTGAACGCTCAGACCCGTAAGGAAAATGACAGGGGACATTGGTAGGGAGGCGCTCCGATACCAGAAGAAGAAAAAGCCTGGCTGACTCTTGGCTTTGCTGGCAGAACAGCCAGGAACCGAGACCAAGAGAAGAAACATGTAGGTCACCGCGCCTGCGCAATTTGATCGTTGAAATGCGTTTGTCACTATAGATGTTGCCGCTGGATGCCTCCTTCCAAACATTCTCCTTTAAGTTTCACTCAAAACCACTGAACGTGACCGATTCTTGTATTTTTTCTTCGTACAGCCTTTTGTTGTTACTGCACCGACAATTGTTCAGCCGTCAAAGAAACACAACGTGGCAGGCAATCGTGTTGTAGGTCTTAGTGTGACTGCGTTGTGGATTGAAATAAGAATAGCACAAAGACCATAAGGGAAATACAAACTGAGAAAGAAAGATAAGAGATATTGTCAGTACAGGCTTTTTTTTAACTCCTGTAGAATATTGACCTGCTACAAATGTTCCCTCTAATTTTCCACGGGTCTGAGCGTTTACACAAAATCGGTGAGCAATGCTTGAAACAACAGTGAGCAACCATAATCCCAAGTGTGGCAAGATAGGTATTTATCAAACATGTCCAAAACTTGACATCACGTTACATTTTGCTGAGTTTCCGGCAATGCAAAATCATTTTTCTCTTTTGAATGAATTGACTCATGTATTATTGCAAAGGTACGGCCTACAAACGTCATTTGTTCTTACCATTCTTTCACAAGATATCCATTTCTTTTTATTTCCTGACATATTTTGTCGCATAATATTAACATTTTAGGGGCTTATTTAGTCGGTGGTAAGATACAGAACTGTACTTAATCACATTTTTGAGTGGAAGTACAATGTTGGCAACAAGATTCGCTTGATAGAATTGGAAATGATTTGAATGCAACACGAACTTTTTCTTAGTTTTTCCGTGTTTTTTTTCTACCTTTTTTGAATTCCTTTAAAAAAAATCTCATTGTGTTTATTTTTTCCAAGCTCTTCCTTTTTTTTGGTTTTTGTTCTCTATTTACTTTTTTCCTACATTTCTTTTGTTTCTTTTTTTCTGGCTTTTTTCTGAATTCATTTTTCTCTACCTTTTGTTTCTCAGCTTTTCACTACGTTTTCTTTTTTTTTTTTTTTTTTTTTTTTGTTCTATTCCCCCCTTCCTTTAAGTCATTTTGTGCATAATTTTACATCATATTTGGTCATGTTGTGAATAAAGAAGCAAAAACAACCTGAAGAGCCGTTTGAGACCCGAAAGAGCCGATTCTCTTTAGTGAGCCGAGCCGAAGAAGCCGGTTCCCCGACAAACTCTATTAACTTTACTCAACTTTGTTCTCCTTCGACTCGACTTCGAAATACCGCATTTAGGACACAACGTCAGGGGAACCCGTGCATTTTTAACCTTCATGCACTGTAACTTTGACTCAAGTCGCTTCTTGATTAGTAATTTTGAGCCCTGATTTTTGTGCGCTGGCTAGATTTTCTTGTGCGCCGAGAATGTGCGAGCAGCGCGCAATTGCGCACGCGCGCATCTTAGAGGGAACACTGGTCATGACACTTTTTATTTGAATATTCAAACTCTAGGAATTCAAGATATGACCACTTCAACACTGAGAGTATTATATCTTAATGGAATAAGGGTTGTTCTTTACCATCTTTGCCACTGAGAGCTGCAAATCAATACAGACTGTCCATTCATATGCCATATTTGCCATTTTTAAAGTTCTCGTTAGAGTAATGAACCTATTAAAAATACTTGCCCATTTAATTTTTTAATTATTTTCTTTTCATTTTAAATATATTAAAGGCAATAAAAGTCAGGCTCTAATTTTGTTTGATTTATTGCTGGCCAAACTACTTGGAATCAAATGACATTTTGAATCCAGCCTGTGCAAATGATTGCACACACAGACATGTTTAATTTCCCAAAAGTTAATCGTCACTATTAAATCCATTTGGTGGTGGCCGGAGGCAATGTGAGGGACTGGCAGCAAAACCTGAATGGAAAAAAAAAGACAGATGAAATGAATAAAGATTTTAATGGAACACATGGCTGAGTCAAAATAATCAACAGTGTTGCCATTGGCTCTTCATTCAAATTTAGACTGTGGGGTAATTATGAGCAGTTGTCAGGCCTCGATGAAGGAATACAGTCACATTGATGTTTAATGCGTGTACAAACTATTATTACAGACTATTAGGACACATTTTATTTCTTTTATTTTATTATGGTTTTGTTTTCAACACAAGGATACTGCTGGAAGTGTGAATTTACCTACGGGGATGAATAAAGTATTTATCCATCTATCTATCTATCTATCTATCTATCTATCTATCTATCTATCTATCTATCTATCTATCTAGACATCTATCTAGACATCTATCTAGACATCTATCTAGACATCTATCTAGACATCTATCTAGACATCTGTCTGTCTGTCTGTCTGTCTGTCTGTCTGTCTGTCTGTCTGTCTGCCCATCTATGTGTCTGTCTATCTGTGTCTGTCTGTCTGTCTGTCTAAACAAACACAAAAAACAGGAGGAGCCTCTGTGACGCAGGAAGGCAGGCATTGTTTGGAGAAGTTGTTCTGATAAGCTCTGCTGATATGAGTTTTTTAGACATCGCGACACCCTTCGGCGAGGAGGTGGTGAAGCTGGCACGTGGCGCGCCCATGGGAGGAGTCGGCACGCCCATGGGAGGGGTCAGAAAGCCCATGGGAGGAGCCAGCATGCCAGCTTGTGAAAAAAACGTGGGAAGATCGGAGATCGAGAGGGACAATCGAGAAAGGAGGCTTGACGAAGAGCGACAATAATTTGGCTAATTCGGCTAATTCGATGGAATTCACTTAGTTAAATACTTTAAGAAATTAAATCTGCCCCCGTGTGGAAATGCCGGTCTCTTGATCATTTTTCCATAAAGAAACGAGCATGCATAGTTAGGCGAATGTAAGTTGTGTTTGGTTAATGAAGTCAGGTAACGAATTCGAACAATTTGGTAAACGATACATTTTGATAGTTTAATTCCTAACAGCGTGTAGCCTTGGGTTGGGTGGTTGGCTAATGGGTGGCCTTAAAACAACATTGAAGGCTTGGGGAGGTGAGATAGAACGCATGGGGCAACTCCCGTCCATAGAGGGGGCAAACCTTTTGTCACGCACCCAAGGGTAAGTATTTCCGTTATTTCCTGTCTGGTTCATCACCTCCCCATTGCCTCCACGTGCTGCTGCTCTGGTAGCACAAACCTGGGTGACACCAGCTGGTATTTTTCCAGCCACCCCACGGCACTCCGAGGTGGACCTGCAATCGTTCATGTCCGTGAGGTTTTGACACGTCCTCATATAAAAGCCATACATCATTTGTAGAATTTATGTCTGTTATGAAGTTGGATGGGGCGGAAAAAGTGAAAGGGATGTTTAAAACGAAACAAAAAGTTACAATATTATATATTATGAAGTTGTTTGAAGGTGGTGTGCGTCATTTGAGGTGTCCTTGAAAAGTACAATGCCCGACTAAGTTCAAAGAGTCTTTTCAAGTCAAGTCAGTTTTATTTGTATAGCCCTTAATCACAAAGAGTCTTAAAGGGCTGCACAGGTTATTGCACAGACTATTATTTCAGACTATTATGACACCATCCCCTGGTCTGGATGTTGTTGTGAAAAAATAGTGGGATTGTGGACGCGTTCTTAAGGATGGGCTGGGCACCCGTATGATGCGGCAGGGGTAAACCAGTGAAAGCTGTTGAACAAAAGAGTATGTTGTGTCACCCTGACCCGAGTGACATGGCCGCTTTCTGGTGTCCCGTTTTCATCTGGAGGGACGAAAGCATGACCAACTTAGGTGCCGAGGTGCCTAACTTGTTTGGGTTAGGGTTAGGGTTAGGGTTTGTCCAAAAAACTGTGTGTTTTTTTTGTTATTTTTTTGTTTTGTTATTTATTTCCCTTTTATTTTCTTTGTTATTGTATGTGTGTGTCTTGCTGTCGGTCACCCCTCTCGAGGGATATGACCAAGGTAGTTGGATAGATAGATAGATAGATAGATAGATAGATAGATAGATAGATAGATAGATAGATAGATAGATAGATAGATAGATAGATAGATAGATAGATAGATAGATAGATAGATCGAATTATGACACCATCCCCTGATGTGGAATCAACATGAGGGCATGGGAAAACTCAAAAACCTCAACATGAGGATAATGAAGAAACCTTGAGAAAGGACCGCACATGTGGTAATCCCCTTTTCAGGATGACCAGGCTGCAATGGATGTTGCAATAATAAATAATACACAAAATATTGTCTACCTAAAATACAGGTTATTCATATGTTATAGAGTAGAAGTGTGTATTAAGCTTGGATTGAAACATTTCCACTGAAGTTGCAGATCGGATCTCAGGGGGAAGAGCATTCCACAGATCCGGTGCCCGGATGGAGACCGCTCTCGAACCTGCGGAACTCTTCTTGGCTCTTGGGATCACCAGTAGCCCAGCACTTTAAGAACGAAGGCTCCGGACCGGAACATAGGGGAAAAATTAAATCTGAAAGATATGAGGGTGCAAGTCCTTAAGGTGCTTATAGTTACATTTTATTTCGGAGCCATATGTACTCATGAAAAGAGCCATATATTGCTCCAGAGCCATAGGTTCCCTACCCCTGATTTAAACTGACAAATAAAAACGCCGGCAAACTACCTTGATTGGGTGAGCAGTACAGGTGGGCGGATCCCTGCACACAGTGCAGTCTACACCCAAAGTGAATATGACCATATGCTTATAGTTTGCAGCAATTTGTGACATTTTTACAAAAGAACTTTGCATGCACATTGTTTTGAAACCGTTATTAAGGACACATTTCATGGAAAACAATTGCCTCAACACTCTTAACTGAAGGTGGAAGACAAATTATAAATGGCATATTGACATTGATATGGGACACAGGATTTGGCATTATTATCATGTCATACATTTGATCAAATCATCAAATGACACACAGTGAAATAGAATTAGCTTTTGTCTAGAGAGCGTGTATGGCAGTTTTTTCAATTTTGTCTGAAAATGTATGATGTGGCTCTCTCAATTTCTTTTTAAAACATGTTTTGCTTTTATGGCTCTTTGGGTCAAAAATGTTCCTGACCCCTGCTTTAGGAAATGCAATTGACCTTCTGTTTTTCTGCTTAGCATTATTTTGTAACGATAAGGTCCGGGACTCACCTGTTGAGAAGCACTTCTTCAGAATGTCAGGAAGTCCGACTTAATCGGAAATAGAAAGCATCTTTCTCTGCCCTTCGGTGCTTTCGTGGGTTCAGAGCGGTTTTTAGAGACACCTGAAATTTACATTTTGTAGCTGCATCAAGCTGTTTGAGTACCGTATTTTCCGCACTATAAGGCGCACCGGGTTATAGGGCGCACCCCGAAAAAATAGTTTTTGGTCCTATTTTTGACATACATAAGACGCACCGGATTATAAGGCGCTACAATGGGAACGTCGACAAAACAGTCAGATAGTTCAGTCCAACTTATTACCCCCTTAACATTCCCAAAGCTTGCAAAGACGCAAAAATGTGTCGAGAACACGTGCGGATGCGGTGTCCGTAAGATGTCACTCAAATGCATCGTTCCATCATTTGGAAGGTTAAAGTCTTGGGATTCAATAAATGATAACCATTCCTTCGTATCTATTTTCTTTTTCGCTCGCAACTTTACTGTGCATATGACAATAAACACTTGGAATTGAGTTGAATTTAAAAATAGAGACTCCATTCCATCCATTATCTGCACCGCTTATCACAGAAACATCGAGTTCAGTCTGAAACAAGATACAGGGACAATATAAAACCCGGAGTAGCTCACCGAAGTCGTTGTGTTCATAATAATGTGCAGCCAATGTCCTCTTATATCCGTGAGGGTAGTAAATCCAGGAGAATATAATATTTACAAATACAGAATAGAAAAAAATGCTTTCTCTATGCCGTCAGCCACATGCTATACGTATTTTCGGCCAATTGCAGGCTTTGTTTCGCTGTTTAAGCCAATGGCAGCCTGTAAATTATAAAAAGGATCTGCCTCTTGACCTCCGAATAACTTTAGCCAATAGTGATCGATTCAAATGATGATTGACACGTCTTTTTCGGCCAATTGCAGGCTTTGTTTGCCGTTTGAGCCAATGGCAGTCTGTAAATGATAAAAAGGATCCGCCTCTTGACCTACGAATAACTTTAGCCAATAAAGATCAATTCAAATGATGATTGACACATTGGTTAGCCAATGAAACGCCGGTAAATAAATCCCAGCATCCACCGCGTACTACTTGGCGTTCGGGGGAAAATCTAGTCGGCGGCTGCAAGTTAGTTGGAAAATTAATGTTGATCCATAAATAAGGCGCACTGTATTATAAGGCGCATGGTCAGCTTTTGAAAAAAATAAAGGCTTTTAGGTGCGCCTTATAGTGCGGAAAATACGGTACAACTTGACGCACAGGTAGACACAGGCAGAAAAGTGGCCATGCAACTCCTCAGACAATCAGAACTCGGAACACAATGCACTATGAAAATCCGCAAAGTAGTGAAACTGCAGAAAGTAAACCACGATACAGCGAAGGATTACTCTATAAGAAAATACTGACACTTTGCAAGAGCTGCTCACTTTTCGAGTAGACAAAGTATTTTTGTTTAATATTCTCTATGACTTTTATATCGAAACAGACTCTTGCATCGTTATTTATCTGACCTGCTTTTATAATACCAAACTTTGCAGGTGTTACGGTCCATTGGCAGTGGACATTTAATGACACCCAGGTTAAGGACCAAAACACATAGTAAAGCACTGTTTAGTGGCGTGTACATGTTTATAATGTTTTGTACTCTTTTAGCAAGTCATCACTGCCATAAATTTGCTTTATGTGCACCTTTATGAGAACTCCACAGCCGTAATTGGCCCAACAATATGTTTGCTTAATGTAGACTTCCTTCTATGCACCAGCATTTGTATATTTATTGTCATTCCGTATAGCAACTTAGTAAATGCCACTTGATAACAATAAGTAATATATTTTTTCCATTCAGTACTAAAGACATTGAATGTTAAAAATGTTAAGAAGTGACACATTTCCCCAAAAATATACATGCCTATTATCCATTGTAAAAAAAAACATATATTATTGTTACGAAATAAATATATTAAAAACGAATCACGGGCAGCACGGCGGCGCAGTGGTTAGCGCATGTGCGGCACAGTTCATGTCTTGGGAACCTCCAGCGTGGGTTCAAATCCAGCTCCAGACTTCCTGTGCGGAGTTTGTATGTTCTCCCCGTGCTTGCGTGGGTTTCCTCCGGGCACTCCGGTTTCCTCCCACTTTCCAAAGACATGCATTTCAGGTGAATTGGCCAGTCCAAATTGTCCCTAGGTGTGAATGAGCGAGTGAGTTGTCTGTCCCCGTGTGCCCTGCGATTGGCTGGCAACCAGTTCAGGGTGTCCCCTGCCCACTGCCCGATGATTGCCGGGATGGGCTCCAGCATCCCCGCGACCCTACTGAGGATAAGCGGTGTAGCTGATGAGATTAGAAAACGAATCACTTACCAAATTGTTCAAATAAGTTATCCGACTCCGGAACAAACGCGGGGGAACAAACGCGGGGTGCCGAGTTTAAGTGGGGACCGCTAAAGGTGAGGGCTCCACCTCATCGCCTCGATGTCTGGACTGGTCAAAACATCCCCGAGCGTTTCCACGTTGGTGGCGACTACTAGGTGTGTATTCCGACGTGTAAAAGAAATACAAATTTGTCGATCTATATATATTTATAAAAATTACAGTTCATGTATTATTGCCTAATTTTCAAATCAACTGGGAGCATGGCAGGTCACCAGTGTAGCCCTCTGGAGGTAGAATTGGGCATGTACTGGAGGTGAAGTGAGCTGTGTCTTAAGGAAACAGCCTGCTTGAGGAGGGTGCGAGTGGTGCGATGATGGACCGACTAATTGGGACCAATGTTCCCTGTAATTTTCCACGGGTCTGAGCGTTCACGCATAGTCGGTGAGCAATGCTTGAAACAACAGTGAGCAACAGCAATCCCAAGTGTGGCAACTAAATCATTATCAAACAAGTCCAAAACTTGACATCAAGTTACATTTTGCTGAGTTTCCGGCAATGCAATTTTTTTTTCACTTTTGAATGAATTGACTCATGTATTATTGCGAAGGTTTTAGGGCCTACAAACATCATTTGTTTTAACAAGAATTCTTTCACAAGATTTCCATTTATTTTATTTCCTGGTATCTTTTGTCGCATAATACTAACATTTTTGGGGGCTTATTTAGTTGGTTGCACAATACACAACTGTCTCATCTCTTATCTCATCAGCTGTACCGCTTATCCTTATTACGGTCGCGGGGGTGCTGGAGCCCATCCCAACCATCTCCAGGCAGTGGGCAGGGGACACCCTGAATTGGTTGCCAGCCAATCACAGGGCACACGGGGACAGACAACTCACTCGCTCAGTCACACCTAGGGACAATTTGGACCGGCCAATTCCCCTGAAATGCATGTCTTTGGAATGTGGGAGGAAACCGGAGTGCCCGGACGAAACCCACGCAAGCACGGGGAGAACATACAAACTCCGCACAGTAAGGCCGGCAGCTGGATTTGAACCCACGCAGGAGGTTCCGACGACCTCAGAACAGAGCCGCACATGCGCTAACCACTGCGCCGCCGTGCTGATACACAACTGTATTTATTCAATTTTTTTAGTGTGGAAGTACAATGTTGGCAACAAGATTGACTTGGTATCATTGGAAATTGAATGCAACACAAACATTTTCTTCTTTTTCCCTGTTTTTTTTTTTTTTTTTTAAATTCCTTCAAAAAATGTCTCATTGTGTTTATTTTTTCCTGACTGTTCCTTTTTTGTTTTGTTCTCTATTTACTTTTTTTTTACTTTGTTTCTTTTTTTCTGGCTTTTTCTTCTTTTTTCTTCTTTTTTTCTCTTCATTTTGTTTCTTTTTTTTTCAGCTTTTCACTACTTTTTAATTTTGATATTTTTTTCTTTTTGTTCTATTCCCCCCTCCTTTAAGTCATTTTGTGCATAATCTTACATAATATTTGGTCATATAGGGATGAAAAAAGCAAAAACAACCCTAAGAGCCGTTTAGGACCCGAAAGAGCCGGAGAAGCACGTTCTCGAAAAACTCTACTGACTTTACTCAACTTTGTTCTACTTCGACCTTGACTTCAAAACACTGCATTTAGAACACAACGTCAGGGGAACCCGTGTATTTTTACGTTCATGCACTGTAACTTTGACTTAATTTGCTTCTTAATTCGCAATTTCGAACCCTGATTTTTGTGAGCTGGCTAGATTTTTTGTGGGCAAAAAAGCTCTGGGCAGTGCGCAATTGCGCACACACGCAGCTTAGAGGGAACATTGATTGGGACGCTGCTGGAAGAAAATATGCGGCAAAGTGTCCGAGCAACACAACACAGTCCGCAAGTTTCCTGCCGGGTCCGAGTGTCGAAAGATCCATTCGTCCTCACTGCCCAAGCTATGGATTATGTTTGACCGCATTTGTAAGTCGCTAGCGTTGAATAGCCCAATGGCCTATATAAAGGTTTCTAAGGATTCTAACCAGCGGGGCCACGAAACTGACGGATCTCCAGGCAGACGAGGAATAGAGGAAAAGGAAAGAGTGGAAGCGCCACGAGCGGCTGCCTTTTCCAGCAGCTGCCCTATTGTTTTATTGTCTGCTCCTATCTTCGGTTTTTCTTCCCGTTTTGACAACTACACTATGGATTACTTCTATCCTATGGACATGGGTTTTAGCGCACAAAAATGCGTTTATTCAAGGAATCAACTCCTTGCCCTGAAGGATTCTCGTGCCGGCGTGATGAAGGGGCCTATCGTGGAAGAAGAGCCAGAGCTAGCGAAGCGGCTAGCGGCGTTATAAGTCTTCGGTACCATCCGTAATCATGGTAAATGCGAACTCACGACCAAATAAGATCATCGAGTGCTGGTGGAAAATATCGAAGCGCACAGGGAGCGCAGTTGCTGTGTTTTGCAGAAACGTTTAGCATTCCGGACGCTAACGTGTAGCCACCCGGAGCTACCCGGAGCTATCCGGCTTCAACGCCGTTATACAGAGACACGAAAGCCGGGGGGAATCGGAGAGGAGGCGGACTTGCTAACACGAGGTGGTGTATCCCTGGATTTTCACAAAGAAAAGATTTCGATCTGCCGCAGGGATGTTGAACTTTTGTACTAGCGTGACGTCATCCACTCCGCTACAAGCACCCCTAGGGCATCATGTTCATCTGTTAATAAATAACGGGGTAGACTGCTGGAAGTGTGAATTTCCCTACGGGGATGACTAAAGTATATATCTATCTATCTATCTTTCATTTGTTTGGATCAGCCATTTCTTTTATAAACACTTTTCAACTACAGCACACTTTAGGGCCGTGACGTTGTAGCATTACCCTGTGGCTGTGGTTACATGTCACAACCACCAGGGACGTCGAGGCACTACTTCCTGTGGTTTGTTTTGAACAAGTGCTACCTTGTGGCACCCATCCCTCTCCAGGGTAGGATTTAACTCCCCCACATGACACAGATAGTACAGGTGTCTATTGTTACCTGTAGCGGGAGAAGCCTCCTGATCTGACTAAGATAGAGCACCTTTTGTCACGTGTGGCACTGTTGCCATGGCGCCCAGCTGATTCCAGCTGGGTGGCGCCGGATTCTGGCGCGGTTGCCTCGGCCCCGCCCATGAACACCGGCTGAGACGCATTGACTGATTGCTTTTGGAGTACTTAAACGCGTTCCTTTGAACTGTGCTTTGCTGGAGCGTTTGTTATACTTGTTAAACTTTGGTGAGACTTCTGTGAGATTTCTGCAAGTTCTGTTTAATTCTGAGAAATGCCTAGTCAGTAAATCTGTTTGCGTTTGATCCTGTTTTATTTTTGGTCTGGTCCCTTTGTTTTTTGACAACTTTTCTTTTTTGTGGATTCCTAATCCACTCTTGCGACCATCGATCCCCGAAATGAGTGTGCGCACCCTCCTCATCCTCCCCCAATGAATTGTGAGAACGTCCACGCGAATTGGTCCTTATTTCCTGTTTCCCGCTCCGCTACATGACACCTTTATTATCTGGTCGCCATTGAGTTTCAGTGTGAAGCATCATTTCGGTCTTCAGAAATAAGCAGGAAGTTGACATTGACGTCAGTGGCGGGAGAGGTTTTATGTATTATAGATTAGTGGCACCAAAAGTAGCACGCTATTTTGAAAGTAAATATTTACTTACATGTTAGCGTAGATTAGAAGCTCACCCTCTACAACTGCTTTCAAATAACCACAAAATGAAAGAAAAATCAGAAAACGTGGAAACCAACCTCAGTGTTCATTTGAGCTGTGAAAAGTGATGGGTCCCGGGGACTCGCATGCTCAAAAATCAATGGGTCCCAACAAAGATCTATGGTTCCCCAAAATTTAGTGTTATCAAGGTTGAAATAGTAAACCAGTGACAAATATTTAATATAAATCTATGTATTCATTCAGTTTTAATCATCACAGTTAATTGGTAATACAAAGCGGTTATCATTTCAGAGTTTTCAGTTTACAATATTGTACATTATACAAAATACTGAAAATACTGCCATCCACTTAACTATTTTTAGCAGTGAAATCATGGCCAAGTCTTTTTTGATGTTGTATACGAGTATACGTGCCTCTCTCTTCCTGCAGCAACGGAATTTCCATAGCTAATTGGTGGTTTTCATTGTCGTTCTGCCGATCCAATGCGCTTCTGAAAGTTCGTATTGCGAAATGATTTATACAATCCAGTTTTTTTGTCACGCTGGGTACACGCATCACATAACATGTAGCCTCCATTATCATCCTCCTCATAGCGTCACCAGGAATATAATTGAGTCAATTTTGGCAGAAAAGTCCTTTTCTTGCTATCGGAGTATGCTTTTGTTTATTTTCTTTAGCCGGATCGTTCGCTTTAACACGCGTGTTTTCCTTGCCTCCGCGATCTTCCGAAGAATTTCTCCTCTGTTTTTTTTTTGCCGGAATTATTAGCTGTTGTTATCATTTTCTGCATTATATATTGAACCCTTTGTATTTCTTGTGCTTGTGCAATATTTACAGCTTGCAAACAAACACTTAGCCAAGCAATCCATATCCATTTTGTGCTTCAAACCACTTAAAGAGTTCCATCTCCTTTTGCCGGTACTGTCCAAGACATGTATTTTTTTTCTATTTATCCAGGCTTTTTTTTTGTAATTGTGTGTTGCTGCAAATGTCTTCTATCGAGAAAAACATGATAAAAGCCTTCAGTTGAAACGAGCACAGACAACTTGATGTTTCTGGTGATATTCCACGCTTGGCAAAACTGGTGGAGCGAGACGTATGTCATCAGGTAAATGGTCCAAAGTGGCCAATTCGTTCGACGCTGCAGAACAGACGCGTTGGCACATCCATCCATCCATTATCTGAACCGCTTATCCGCAGTAGGGTCGCGGGGGTGCTGGAGCCCATCCCAGCCATCTCTGGGCAGTGGGCAGGGGACACCCTGAACTGGTTGCCAGCCAGTCACAGGGCACACAGGGACAGACCATTTGCTCGCTCATTCACACGTTGGGACAATTTGGACCGGCCAATTTACCTGACATGCATGTTTTTTGGAATGTGGGAGGTAACCAAAGTGCCCGGAGGAAACCCACACAAGCACGGGGAGAACATGCAAACTCCACACAGGAAGGTTGGTAGCTGGATTTGAACCCATGACCACAGAACTGTGCCGCACAGGCGCTAACCACCGCGCCGCCGTGAACGCATTGGCACAATCATGGAGAAAAAAAAATCTCATCTCATCTCATTAGCTGCACCGCTTATCCTCAGTAGGGTCGCGGGGGTGCTGGAGCCCATCCCAGCAATCATCGGGCAGTGGGCAGGGGACACCCTGAACTGGTTGCCAGCCAATCGCAGGGCACACAGGCTCGCTCATTCACACCTAGGGACAATTTGGACCGGCCAATCCACCTGAAATGCATGTCTTTGGAATGTGGGAGGAAACCGGAGTGCCCGGAGGAAACCCACGCAAGCACGGGGAGAACATACAAACTCCGCACAGTAAGTCCGGCAGCTGGATTTGAACCCACACAGGAGGTTCCCAAGACCTTAGAACTGTGCCGCACATGCGCTAACCACTGCGTCGCCGTACCAAGATGTAATTGATGCTGACTGAGGTCAAAATTCAAAGCTTGAAGCTGAGCAGAATGTATTTGTAATCATTGCTGGATTGAAGTAAATGTAATTTGGAGAAAAAAAAATCCCAGAGGGGAAATGTATTTCATGCAAGCAGCACAATATGGCAAATGTCAAAATGCTTTACTCATGTTTAAATTTATGAGCTTGTCAGCCTCCCACTTTGCTCGCCTTTAATGTATATCATTTGGAGATATGTCCATATTTCTCTTTTTGATTTGACCTAATACATTTGGTTTTGTCGAATTTCTCAAGTATTCAAAATATGTTTTACCGAAATAACACTTATTTAAATAATGCAGTAGTTTTTCTGGTAAGCGGTTTGGAGTAGTCTATGAATGGTGTAGCACAGGGGTGTCGAACTCATTTTAACTCGGGGGCCACACGATAGAACAAACATTCTGTCGGGGGCCGGACGAGTAGATTAAAGAGAAAGAAAAAGAGAGATCAAGAAATAAGAGAAAGAGGGAGGGAAAAGGAGAAGAGGGCGGGACAAAGAAAGAAAGAGAGAGGGGGAGAGAGCGTGAGAAACAAAAGAGAAGTCGTGAGAGAGGGGGAAAGAAAGGGAGCGGAAGAAGGAAATACAAAGAGAAATAGAAAGGCAGAAGGGGAGAAAAGAGAAAAAAAAGCGCAAAGGGTAGGAAGAGAGAAAGATAAAAGAGAGAAAAAGAAAAAAGGAAGTTAGAGCAAAAGAAGTTAAAAAGACAACGAGAGAGAAAGAGACAAAGAGCAACAAAGGAAGAGAAAAAGAGAGACACAGAGAGTGAAAGAGACAGAGAGTGGGAGA
This sequence comes from Urocampus carinirostris, assembly GCF_059441175.1. Lineage (NCBI taxonomy): Eukaryota > Metazoa > Chordata > Actinopteri > Syngnathiformes > Syngnathidae > Urocampus > Urocampus carinirostris. The sequence goes on from NC_142355.1 coordinate 2,684,881, forward strand.
AAAGGGCTGGGGAAAAAGAGAGAGAGAGAGAGAGAGAGAGAGAGAGAGAGAGGGAGAGAGAGAGAGAGAAATACAAGTACAGTGTCTTTGTTCGAGGCACCTGGCTTTGGCAACATCAAGTTGACATATTTCAACCTGCAGTTTGTTTTTCTCTTGCGCTTCTCTGAGTGTTGTCTCGCGGGCCGGATTCAATCCCTTAGCGGGCCGGATCTGGCCCGCGGGCCGCCTCTTTGACACCTGTGGTGTAGCATGTGCCGTGATTTGTTTGTTGGTCAGTTTTGTTTCGTCGAGCATAATTGTTATATAATGGTGAAAGTTAATTGCTGTGAGACTTAGTTTTTTTCCCTTTTACCTAAAAATGAGAAAGTACTGTATTGTACATTGTACTGTGTTTGTTATTGAATGTATGGATTGTAGATAAATAAATAAACAAACAAATAAATAAATAAATAAATAAATAAATAAATAAATAAATAAACAGGTCAGGTAACAGGCAGGCAGAATGGGGCGAAGTCAGGTCCGGAAACAGGTTGGCAACAAAGATCAGGCAGAAAAAGCAGGACAGGAATAGAGTCGGATGAAAAGGCTTACTAAACTGAAGGCAACAGTTTGCGTAACGATCTGACGGCTTCCAAACCAGGAACGGAGTTGGGACCCAATAGCGCTCGTTTTCTCCGTTTTTATTGATAAGAGGGAGAGAAAGGCTTGCTTCCACAATCCGCGGATCGACGATCTGAGACAGGCGGGAATAGCAAGTCGTTGGTCGGGACTGGAGATCAAATGCCATGTCGAGTTCGTAAGCGAGGTCGGTAGCAGGAGGCAGGCAGGTAACGGGGCAAAACGGGTCAGGTAACAGGCAGGCAGAACGGGGCGTAGTCAGGTCCGGAAACAGGTTGTCAACAAAGATCAGGCAGAAAAAGCAGGACAGGAACGGCTTACTGAGCTGAAGGCAACAGTTCGCATAACGATCAAAGAGGAAGCCGGGGGTTTAAAAAGAGAGTGTCAGCCAATCAGCTGTCCAGGCTGTTGTGCCGATCAAGCAGTCGCAGGTGCGCTGAATCAGCAATCATCACAGATTTTTTATTTTATTTTTTTTAGGCATTTATAGGGGAAGCCGTGACACGGACCAGCGATACATATACTGTATATATACCATTTACAATGTACTTATTTCATGTCCGAGAAAGTCTGATTCTTTATGAAATGTTGTTTTCCTCATCATGATTTTTTTGTGTTTATTTATTTATTCCAGTACGACTTTCCTTTTTCTCTTTTCTCTAACATTTGCCTCTGGTACAGTGAATACAAATAGTTTGATAATGAGATAAAATGTAATGACCGTCGGACAAAAAGGCTTACTAAGCTGAAGGCAACAGTTTGCGTAACGATCTGACGGCTTCCTCTTGGAAGCCGAGGGTTTAAAAAGAGAGTGTCAGCCAATCAGCTTTCTCGGCTTTTGGCGCCAATTAAGCACACAATGAACTGGATCCACCTGGAATGTTGTTAAATGTATGCTTGGACAAGCATCAAAACCTCACAGCTAGGCCTGAGGTAGACGACAAGCCTCAGGACGGTGGCAAACAAAAAGGGGAGAAGGTGAAGTGCCTCACATTCCATTTCTCTCGAGGGCTTTTTTGCTGTCAAGCTTGATTTAGCATCATCTGCCATTTTGGGAGATTGGTAACAATGCCTATTCAACCAAATGTTCATGTATTACATCTGGTGGGAAAAGAAAGCGTTTGCACTTGCAAGAACAATCGCTACCGTTGACGGGCTAACACCCGAGCGGATGTTTTTGCTAGCTGAGCAAGCTTAACCCAATTGATATTGTTGCAACATATCTCCTGATTGTTTTTAGTTTATGCTGCCGTTGGTCCTGCGTCATTACCTCATGGTCAAGGTTGGGTAGGGTTACTTGAACTGGATTACTTTCAATTACTTTTGGATTACTCCAATACCAAATATGCTAATCAAAGACGAAAGAAACTAAATAGGAATAAAATTACTAAATTTTGTGCAGGCTTGGGAATAACGGAAAACATGGAACGGCAAAAATGATGTCTGCAAGCTATTTGGATTTATTTTTATTTTGTTTCTGTCACATTTTATGTTAGTTTTAGCAGAGATCAAAGCCAGGAGAGAAAGCTTACCACGTGTTGTGAGTAATCGTTTTATTCATATTTAGTTTCTTTTGTCTTTTATTAGCATATTTGGGATTGGAGTAATCCAAAAGTCATTGAAAGTAATCCAGTTAAAGTATATATATATATATATATATACAGGGTTGCTGTTTGGATTTATTTTCATTTTTTTTCTGTCGCATTTTATGTTAGTTTTTGCCGGAGATCAAAGAGATCAAAGCCAGGAGAGAAAGCTTACCACGTGTTGTGAGTCATCATTTTACATCATTTTTGCCATTCCATGTATTCCGTTACTCCCCAAGCCTGCACAAAATGTAGTCATTTTATTCATATTTAGTTTCTTTTGTCTTTCATTAGCAAATTTGGGATTGGAGTAATCCAAAAATAATTGAAAGTAATCAAGTTAAAGTATATATATATATATATATATATATATATATATATATATATACAGGGTTGGGTAGGGTTACTTTAACTTGATTACTTACCATTACTTTTATGAGCATATTTGGTATCGGAGTCATCCAAAAGTAATGGAAAGTAATCAAGTTAAAGTAACCCTACCCAACCCTGCTCACGGTCTCTGTCATTGTGGTGCAAACAACTGCTGTGGAAGCGGCATATGCTTCCATCAAACTCTCATTAACCTTGTATTTGATTATGTCCCACGTTCGGCGATTACTCTCTCTGACTCACCTCACTCGACAGCGTGGCCATTTCTCCAGCAGGATGATGATTAACAATCCAAACAAAGGTGTCCTCCAGACTGATCATTGCTCTTTCAATTGGCTTTTAAGGGTAACTGTAGCCGCATACCACAGGGGGACTCTTATCCTTCATGCCTAAGCAGGTTATATACCAAATATCAATATGCCATCAATTTGCTTGATGGTCTTCGGAGGGATATAGGGCTGTTAACATGCATATGCGCGGCCTAACTTGTCGCCATTTACTTTGTGAAACTTTTTAAAAGTGTTTTATGGTCAGGGAAAAATAGCTTGCGGTGTTGTAGGCAATGTTCCCTGTCATTTTCCAGGGGTCGGTGAGCAACGCTTGAAATAACAGTGAGCAACGGCAATCCCAAGCGTGGCGACTAAATCATTACCAGCTCAGTAGCCTAGATGGTAGTGTGCCCGCTTTGAGACTGGGAGGTCGCTGGTTCGCGCCTCGGCCGACTCATACCTAATTGGTAATATGGCGGCGCCCTCTGTTGGCTGTGGCTGCATCGGCTCGCTACAATCGGCTCGCTACAACGGGTCAGGTGTATCGACATTTCGTTCTGTGTACATTGTTACAAAGAATGACAATACAAAGGAAATTATTATTATTATTATTATTATTATCAAACATCTCCAAAACTTGACATCACGAGACATTTTGCTGAGTTTCCGGCAATGCAAAATATTTTTTCTCTTTTGAATGTCTTGACTCGTCTACTATTGCAAAAGGTTGTACGGCCTATAAACGTCGTTTGTTCTTACAATTCTTTCACAAGATATCCAATTCTTTTTATTTCCTGATATATTTTGTCGCATAATATTAACGCTATATGTACTTAATCACATTTTTGAGTGGAAGTACAATGTTGGCAACAAGATCCACTTGATCTCATCTCATCTCATTAGCTGCACCGCTTATCCTCAGTAGGGTTGCTGGGGTGCTGGAGCCCATCCCAGCAATCATCGGGCAGTGGGCAGGGGACACCCTGAACTGCTTGCCAGACAATCACAGGGCACACAGGGACAGACAACTCACTTGCTCATTCGCACCTAGGGACAATTTGGACCGGCCAATTCACCTGAAATGCATGTTTTTGGAATGTGGGAGGAAACCGGAGTGACCGGAGGAAAACCCACGCAAGCATGGGGAGAACATACAAACTCCGCACAGGAAGTCTGGAGCTGGATTTAAACCCATGCAGGAGGTTCCCATGACTTGAACTGTGCCTCACATGCGCTAACCACTGCGCCACCGTGCTGCCCGATCCACTTGATATAATTGTAAATTATTTGAATGCAACACAACTCTTTTTCTTTTTCCGTGCTTTTTTCTACTTTTTTTTAAATTCCCTGAAAAAAATCTCATTGTGTTTATTTTTTCCGAGCTGTTACTTTTTTCTTTTTGTTCTCTATTTACTTTTTTCCTACATTTCTTTCTTTTCTTTTTTTCTGGCTCTTTTCTAAATTTTTACTTCTTTTTTTCTCTTCCTTTTGTTTCTTTTTTTCTCAGTGTTTCACTACTTTTTCATTTTGGTATTTTTTTCTTTTTTGTTCTATTCCCCCCTTCCTTTAAGTCATTTTGTGCATAATTGTACATAATATTTGGTCATGTAGGGATTCAAGAAGCAAAAACAACCTGAAGAGCCGTTTAGGACCCGGAAAAGCCGGTTCCTTTTAGTGAGCCGAGCCAAAGAAGCTGGTTCTCGACAAACTCTATTAACTTTACTCAACTTCGTTCTACTTCGACTCGACTTCAAAATACCGCATTTAGGACACAACGTCAGGGGAACCTGTGTATTTTTACCTTCATGCACTGTAACTTTGACTTAAGTCGCTTCTTAATTAGTAATTTTGAGCCCTGATTTTTGTGTGCTGGCTAGATTTTCTTGTGCGCTGAGGATGTGTGAGCAGTGCGCAATTGCGCACGCGCGTAGTTTAGAGGGAACACTTGTTGTAGGTGTCATGGTGTCCGTAAGGTGCTATTGGTCCCTGCCGTGTGGCGCCAGGTTCTGTCACGGTTGCCATGGCGCCCAAATTGGCCCCGCCCACTGACACCAGCTGAAACGCATTGACATATTGCTGCCGGACTACGAACACATGTAGAATACAACATCTTAAACTACTGGAAATTCCGGACTATAGAGCGCACCTGATTATAAGCCGCACCCACCACATTTTAAGAGGAAAACCGATTTTGTACTTACACAAGCCGCATGCGCCCACATTTAAACATGTAACACAAACACAAAATTAACCCAAACCGACTTCAAGTCCCTCGTTTGAAACTAAATGTCCTTCATTAAAGTCCACAATCCAAAAATAACAGCCGGCAAATGAACGAAAAATGATACCAGTACTAAAGGTTTGATGCAGACCTGCAGAGTCCGGGTCCCGTTAAAAATAATCCAAGGAAAAAAGTGTCTTTTTCCAAAGGTAAGGGTGGGAATCAGATGAACACATTTACTCACGCAACTCCTTTTTCTTTAACCAACTTTTTACCTCCTCTTCTTTCCTTGTCTGTCCCTCAACTTTAGCGGTCCCCACTTAAACCCGGCACCCCGCGTTTGTTCCGCCCCTCATTTTTCGTTCACCCGTGCAAAACATCAGAATAAGTGTCTAAAATTAATACAAATAAATACAATACAAAAAAATACTGTTGCAAATACATATTATACATGGGTTACACATATTTACAAAGAAAGACGGCACACCGAGAGAGTTTTCAAATCTTTAATAATAATAATACAACTTTCATCCCAATGGTATCAACACTCGAGCACCGCTGGCGGCCGTTAGAAAAATTACATAAATTGGCCGCATCACTGAATAAGCCGCAGGGTTGAAAGTAAGGGAATAAAGTTGCGGCTTATAGTCCGGAATTTACGGTACATAAATAAACACATTTGAAAAAAAAAAATGGTGTAAGATTGTTTTGTATTTTGTAAGGGAAACTACGACAGTTTTTAAGGGCATGGAGCCCTGGAGCTTGACAGGTATGCATTACCCATGGAACGGTCTCGCGAGTTGCCTGGCGGTCAGAGCGTCTGGGATACTTCTGCAAGAGTCCTGTTAAACTCTGTGACATGCCAAGCCTGTGAATCCCCGTTTTGCCTGTGTTCTTTTGCTCTTGTTGAGTCAAGCCCTGTGATTCTCCGTTTTCACTTGTGTTTTGCCCCTGTTTTTTTCTCACCCCGAGTTGTTTGATTTTGACCACTTCCTCGTGGCGGTCAATCTACTCCCGCAACCAACGATCCACGGATCGAGTGTACGCTCATTCCTCTTCTCCCCAATAAACTGTGAGTAACGTTACGCGATTGGGTTCTCCATTCCTATTTTCTGACCTGGTTCGTGACAGGAGGAACTATATAGTACAGGGTTCACAAACCTTTGGGAAACTGACTGCTAATTATTGTTACTGATTGGCACGAAAGGCAACCATTTCGATATATATGTCTAAAATAACCACTAGTATACTTATTATGCTGTTACTGTGTTATTACCGGATTAGAATCATAAGAAGTTAAGTCAAACACTAAAATATTGGGCCGTCAAAATGTGATAAACAACAATGTGTCTGTACAATGTCCCCAGTCCCTGAAATACTATCAGGGTTGGGTAGGGTTACTTTAACTTGATTACTTTCAATTACTTTTGGATTACTCCAATACCAAATATGCTAATAAAAGACAAAAGAAACTAAATATGAGTAAAATTACTAAATTTTGTGCAGGCTTGGGGAGTAACGGAACACATGGAACGGCAAAGATGATGTTGGCAAGTGTTTGGATTTATTTTCATTTTCTTTCTGTCGCATTTATTGTTTGTTTTGCCGGTGATCAAAGAGATCAAAGCCAGGAGAGAAAGCTTACCACGTGTTGCGAGTCATCATTTTATTCATATTTAATTTATTTTGTCTTTTATTAGCATATTTGGTATTGGAGTCATCCACAAATAATTGAAAGTAATCAAGTTAAAGTAACCCTACCCAACCCTGGTTACTAGTCTGAAAGTATCTATCTAGTTAGAAATTACCATATACACTTTCATAGAAAGCCTCCCCCTAGAAGTGATTTCATTTATTAAAAAAAAAAAATAATACTAATAATACGAATACTAATACTAGTCAGAATCAGAACAGATACAGGACCCAATCGCGTGACGTTCTCACACAAGCCTTTTATTTTATGGGAAATAGGGAGTCATGCACATTTTATTCATATTTAGTTACATTACACATTTGATTACTAACTATTATAAAGATTAGTACACATTTGGGGCCGAAATGATTTAATGTTCTTTATTTGTATCAGCAATATAATCTAATTGTGTCATTTCACCAATGAATGGTATGCCAGCTTATGACAATTGCACTAAAATGTTGCTCCAACATGGATTTTAATGAGACAGTATCAAACATAATTACAGAGGCAATTAATTCCATTTACACGGCAAACAGCCGTTTACCGCTTCATCAATTAAAACCTACGCAACATCACGAGGAGGTAACATAAAAAAGAAAAAAAAATGAACGTGACTGGATCTGCCTGCAACGAGGAGAAAAGGATTACAGTCAGCAACTAAGAAGCTTATAGTAACAGTCAGACACTTCAGTCGCCGTCCTTTTGTTATTTATGTTATGTGCAGCGCAGCATTATTAAATTACAGTTACCCTCTGTAAAACACAAGCGCGACTAATTCGCTAATCTATATGCTTCATTCTTTTATGAGGGAAATTCGTTCGATGCAGTAAAACAGTACAATAGTTCGGGCGCCGCTCCAAACCCGCATGGGTCAGTGGAAGCAGTCTCTTGGATTTCTTTCTTACGGTCCGTTAATGCAAATTACTGTCAATGAGGAAATGCGCCAAGGGCTAAATATAAACAGGGTGTTTTAAAACAAAAGCCTTTTTTTGGGGCGAGCGATGCTCGACAATTGCAGCACACTCTCCCCTTCATTTTTTTACTCAAGTGAGCACTGCTCGCACATTCTCAGCGCACAAGAAAATCTAGCCAGCGCACAAAAATCAGGGCTCAAAATTGCTAATTAAGAAGCGACTTAAGTCAAAGTTACAGTGCATGAAGGTAAAATTACACAGGTTCCCCTGACGTTGTGTCCTAAATGCGGTATTTTGAAGTCGAGTCGAAGGAGAACGAAGTTGAGTAAAGTTAGTCGAGTTTGTCGAGAACCGGCTTCTTCGGCTCGGCTCACTAAAAGGAACCGGCTCTTTCGGGTCCTACACGGCTCTTCAGGTTGTTTTTGCTTCTTTAATCCCAAGATGACCAAATATGATGTAAAATTATGCACAAAATGACTTAAAGGAAGGGGGGAATAGAACAAAAAAGAAAAAAATACCAAAATGAAAAAGTAGTGAAAAGCTGAGAAAAAAAGAAACGAAAGAAAGAGAAAAATTGGAACAATTTAGAAAAAAGCCAGAAAAAAAGAAAAGAAAGAAATGTTGGAAAAAAGTAAATAGAGAACAAAAAGAAAAAAGTAACAGCTCGGAAAAAATAAACAAAATGAGATTTTTTTCAAAGGAATTCAAAAAAAAGGAGAAAAAAACACGGAAAAAAGAAGAAACAGTTTGTGTTGCATTCAAATAATTTCCAATTATATCAAGTGAATCTTGTTGCCAACATTGTACTTCCACTAAAAAATGTGATTAAGTACAGTTCTGTATCTTGCAACCGTCTAAATAAGCCCCCAAAAATGTTAATATTATGCGACAAAATATATCAGGAAAAAAAAGAAATGGATATCTTGTGAAAGAATTGTAAAATCAAATGACGTTTGTAGGCCGTACAACATTTGCAATAATACATTAGTCTGTTCATTCAAAAGTGAAAAATAATTTTGCGTTGCCGAAAACTCAGCAAAATGTAACGTGATGTCAAGTTTTGGACATGTTTGATAATGACTTAGTTGCCACACTTGGGATTGCTGTTGCTCACTGTTGTTTCAAGCGTTGCTCACCGACTTTGTGTGAACGCTCAGACCCCTGCAAAATTACAGGGAACATTGGTCGGGAACCTTTTTGATTCAAAGAGCCATAAAAGAGAAATATGTTATTTTTATTTTGGGGAAGATTTAATTGACTAAATTGCTAAACCCGCACCCCAGACAAAAGCTTAGTCTTCAGCACATTTATTTTGGATGATTTGATAAAAATTATGAAAAGAGAATAATGCCAGAGCCCGTGTCCCAAAATCAACAAACATACCACTTTAAACTTATCTCTTTCTTGTAATGACTCAAGATCAGTTAAACTCATTTTAACCCTTTTTTTATACATATTGGTTTCAAAACCAGATGCAAGTAGTCATTTTGTAAAAACGTCACAACATTCTGCAAATAAGGAGCCTGATGTGCTTACCTTTGGCGCAGACGGAGTAGGGCGAGAGATGGGAGGGAGTACTTGCACTTTTTGCATAGCTCCACCCATCCCTCCCACTCACCCAATCAAATGACTAAGTTCTCTTCCGGTGTTTTAGCGTATTTACAGTTTGTTCTGTGGATTTCATCATAAGCAGGGTTGGGTAGGGTTACTTCAACTTGATTACTTTCAATGACTTTTGGATTACTCCAATACCAAATATGCTAATAAAAGACAAACTAAACAAAATATGAATGAAATGATGACTTACAACACGTGGTAAGCTTTCTCTCCTGGCTTTGATCTCCGGCAAAACGAACATAAAATGTGACAGAAACAAAATGAAAATCAATCCAAACAGTTTTGCCGTTCCATGTATTCCGTTACTCCCCAAGCCTGCACAAAATGGAGTCATTTTATTCCTATTTAGTTTCTTTTGTCTTTTATTAGCATATTTGCTATTGGAGTAATCCAAAAGTAATTGAAAATAATCAAGTTAAAGTAACCCTACCCAACCCTGCTAGTAACGCACTACTTTTGGGCGTTAGCAATCCGGAGGGTAGGTGAATTTTCAAATGTCGTAACTAGTAACTGTAACTAATGACTATTTGTCAGTACAGCGCCCAACACTGCTTTTGGTGTCGTATAATCTAAATAACATATTCCATTCCACATTCAGTTTGTTTTTCTTTCATATTTCACATTTTGATTGCCTTGCCATTTGTCAACTCAGAAATGGAATGCTTTCTCACACCTTGTTTGATATTTGTCCGTTTACCTACGGGCGGGTCTACCTTTTTGGTTTTTACATTCACGTATACACACAAGGTGTGCACAGTACCATGATAAAACCTTTATCTCCGATACAATAATCTGAGATGCATTTTTTCTCGAGGTAAAGGATAAAAAGGTGGCGGGGTTAAAAGAAAAGATAGGAGGGTGGTTGAGAAATATCAAATGAAATCTCTACCAGCAACTACAAGACACGTATAGCGTAATTGTGAGGCACAGCAAAGGCACATTTATTTTATTTACAGAAAAATAAATGCACTGATTTTAAAACCGTCTCAAACTTTTACCCAAACTGAAAATCCAAAATGATGACTCACAACACATAATAAGCTTTCTCTCCTGGCTTTGATCTCTTTGATCTCCGGCAAAACTAACATAAATGCGACAGAAAGAAAATGAAAGTAAATCTAAACAGCTTGCCAATATGATTTTTGCCGTTCCATGTATTCCGTTACTCCCGTAGCCCGCACAAAATTTAGTCATTGTATTCATATTTAGGTTTTTTTTGTCTTTTATGAGCATATTCGGTATTGGAGTAATCCAAAAGTCATTGAAAGTAATCCAGTTAAAGTAACCCTTCCCAACCCTGCTATTAAGGACATGGGGCCATTGTGCTATAACAGAAAGTGTGTATCGTTGCCAGGGTTGGGTAGGGTTACTTTAACTTGATTAAGAAGCGACTTAAGTCAAAGTCACAGTGCATGAAGGTAAAAATGCACGGGTTCCCCTAAAGTTGTGTCCTAAATGTGGTATTTTGAAGTCGAGTCAAAGTAAAACGAAGTTGAGTAAAGTTATTAGAGTTTGTCGAGAACCGGCTTCTTTGGCTCGGCTCACTAAAAGGAACCGGCTCTTTCGGGTCCTAAACGGCTCTTCAGGTTGTTTTTGCTTCCTTAATCCCAACATGACCAAATATTATGTAAAATTATGCACAAAATGACTTAAAGGAAGGGAGGAAGAGAACAAAAAAGAAAAATAATACCAAAATGAAAACGTAGTGAAAAGCTGAGAAAAAAAAACAAAAGGAAGAGAAAAAAAAGAAGGAAAATTTTAGAAAAAAGCCAGAAAAAAGAAAAGAAAGAAATGTAGGAAAAAAACTAAATAGAGAACAAAAAAAAGTAACAGCTCGGAAAAAATAAACACAATGAGATTTTTTTTTTAAGGAATTTAAAAAAGGAGAAAAAAACACAGAAAAAAGAAGAAAACGTTTGTGTTGCATTCAAATAATTTCCAATTATATCAAGTGAATCTTGCCAATATTGTACTTCCACTAAAAAAATGTGATTAAGTACAGTTCTGTATCTTACAACCGACTCAATAAGCCCCCAAAATGTTAATATTATGCGACAAAATATATCAGGAAATCAAAAGAAATGGATATCTTGTGAAAGAATTGTAAGAACAAATGACGTTTGTAGGTCGTACAACCTTTGCAATAGTACATGAGTCAATTCATTCAAAAGTGAAAAATAATTTTGCATTGCCGGAAACTCAGCAAAATGTAACTTGATGTCAAGTTTTGGACATGTTTGATAATGACTTAGTTGCCACACTTGGGATTGCTGTTGCTCACTGTTGTTTCAAGCGTTGCTCACCGACTTTGTGCGAACGCTCAGACCCGTCGAAAATTAGAGGGAACATTGCTCGCATCCAAATTTCCTCTTACTTCGAATAAAAAATTGTTTGCATCCGACCTCAGCCGCAATTAAGGAGAATCCTAATTTGCATAATTGAACGCTTACCTTTTGAAGCCGCTCTCAAGATCTAAAGCAGCACTTATTGCAGGTACACTAATACAATGTGTACCTGAAAAATAGCTTAACAAAATTACCTGGATAAATAACATCGAAGCTAAGTGTTGAACAATTAGTTGTTTGGATACTTAATTACACTACATAATGAATGAGTCCCTAATTGTTATGCTATTTTACGACTGGTTCATGCTTCAATGGCTCAAGGTCTTGGCAAAAGCCTTAAGCGACAGTTAGGGTGGGGTAGGGTTACTTTAACTGGATTACTTTCAATGACTTTTGGATGACTCCAATACCAAATATGCTCATAAAAGACAAAATAAACTAAATAGGAATAAAATGACTACATTTTTTGCAGGCTTGGGGAGTAAAGGAATACATGGAACGGCAAAAATGATGTTGGCAAGCTGTTTGGATTTATTTTCATTTTGTTTCTGTCGTATTTTATGTTAAAGAGATCAAAGCCAGGAGAGAAAGCTTACCACGTGTTGTGAGTCATCATTTTATTTATATTTATTTTCTTTTGTCTTTTATTAGCATATTTGGTATTGGAGTAATCCAAAAGTCATTGAAAGTAATCCAGTTATAGTAACCCTACCCAACCCTGATAAAATGCTACAGAAAAAAAATGAAAAAAAATCCGAACAGCTTGCCAACATCATTTTTTGCCATTCCGTGTATTCTGTTACTCCCCAAGCCTGCACAAAATTTAGTCATTTTATTCATATTTAGTTTATTGTGTCTTTTATTAGCATATTTGGTATTGGAGTCATCCAAAAGTAATTGAAACTAGTCCAGCCGTGGTTGCGGACAGGGTTGGCTAGGGTTACTTTAACTGGATTACTTTCAATTACTTTTGGATTACTCCGGTACCAAATATGCTAATAAAAGACAAAGGAAACTAAATATGAAAAAAATGATGACTCAGAACACGTGGTAAGCTTTCTCTCCTGGCTTTGATTTATTTGATCTCCAGCAAAACTAACATAAAATGTGACAGAAACAAAATGAAAATAAATCCAAACAGCATGCCAACATCATTTTTGCCATTCCATGTATTGCGTTTCTCCCCAAGCCTGCCCAAAATGTAGTCATTTTATTCCTATTTAGTTTCTTTTGTCTTTTATGAGCATATTTGGTATTGGAGTAATCCAAAAGTCATTGAAAGTAATCAAGTTAAAGTAACCCTACCCAACCCTGGCTAAATGCTATGAGAAATCAATTGATTGACATCACCAACACAAAACAAACCACTATTTTCCATTTAAAATACTATATTTTTAATTTCATTTTTGATGAAACAACCATTCAATGTTAGGTTTTGTTTATATTCTGAGAATTCTGGTGTTTTCGGGGTCTTTGGACCTTCAGTTCTCAATACATAGTTAGTTTTGCCGGAGATCAAAGAAATCAAAGCCACGAGAGAAAGCTTACCACGTGTTGTGAGTCATCATTTTATTCATATTTAGTTTCTTTTGTATTTTATGAGCATATTTGGTATCGGAGTAATCCAAAAGTAATTGAAAGTAATCCAGTTAAAGTAACCCTACCCAACCCTGGCGACAGTATGGCAGCATAAACAGGCGTTTTTGGGGGGGCTATTTCCTCAATTAGTAGACAAAGACAGAAAAAGGAGTAGTGAGAAGAATGGGCCTCTAGAGACGACATCCCACGGGGAAAACAGGTTGAGTGCAGAAAATACCCGCTGACAGCTGTTCCGGTGAGGATTGTCTGAAATGTGTCCTTGGAGTGAAACGAACAGTGCGTTAGCCACACTTTTGGCGATAAAAACCCCACAGCTCGGAAACTATTACCCTGCAGTCACCTAGATCAGTGTTTCTTAAATGGTGGGACGCAGAAGTGGGATGGGATCCATGTTCAGTGGGTCATAGGCAATGCTCCCTGTAATTTTGCAGGGGTCTGAGCGTTCGCACAAAGTCGGTGAGCAACGCTTGAAACCACAGTAAGCAACGGCAATCCCAAGTGTGGCAATAAAGTCATTATCAAACATGTCCAAAACTTGACATCACATTACATTTTGAGTTTCCGGCAATGCAAAATTATTTTTCACTTTTGAATGAATTGACTAATGTACTATTGCAAAGGTTGTACGGCCTACAAACGTCGTTTGTTCTTACAATTCTTTCACAAGATATCCATTTCTTTTTATTTCCTGAAATATTTTGTCGCATAACATTAACATTTTTGGGCGATTATTTAGTCGGCTGTAAGATACAGACTGTACGTAATCACATTTTTAGTGGAAGTACAATGTTGGCAACAAGATTCACTTGATATAATTGGAAATTATTTGAATGCAGCACAAACTTTCTTCTTTTTCTACTTTTTTTTTAATTCTTTTAAAAAAAAATCTCATTGTGTTTCTTTTTTCTTTTTGTTCTTTATTTACTTTTTTTTGTTTCTTTATTTTCTTTTTTTTAACGGCTTTTTTCTCAATGTTTCCTTCTTTTTTGTCTTCCTTTTGTTTCTTTTTTTCTCAGCTTTTCACTACTTTTTCATTTCGGTATTTTATTTCATTTTTTGTTCTATTCTTTCTTCCTTTAAGTCATTTTGTGCATCATCATCATTTTACATACTATTTGGTCATATAGGGATGAAAGAAGCAAAAACAACCTGAAGAGCCGTTTGGGACCCGAAAGAGCCGGTTCTTTTTAGTGAGCCGAGCTCAAGAAGCCGGTTCTCGAAAAACTCTACTTACTTTACTCAACTTTGTTCTCCTCAACCCGTGTATTTTTACCCTCATGCACAGTTATTTTGACTTAATTGGCTTTTTAATTAGCAATTTCGAGCCCTGATTTTTGTGAGCTTGGCTAAATTTTCTTGTGCGCGGAAAAGCTCTGGGTAGTGCGCAATTTTCTTGTGCGCCGAGAATGTGTGGGCAGTGTGCAATTGTGCACGTGCACAGCTTAGAGGGAACATTAAATCAAGGTATCAGTTTATTCTTGAGGTGGCAATCCCTGGTTCCCTGCTTTTAAATGTCTGGAAATGTTTTGAGTTGGGGGTGTGGCACTGGCACACCCTCGTCATCTTACATTTGACAGCCTGTGTCTGTTAATCAATTGTGAAATTGGACAACTGTACACATGTGTTTCCTTGCCCAGAGAAAATGAGATGGGGTAGAGTTGGTTGAAGGTGTGGAGCAGGGGTAGGGAACCTATGGCTCTTGAGCCATATATGGCTCTTTTCATGAGTAGGTATGGCTCCGAAATAAAATGTAACTATTGCATATCTCTCTGTGGCGTTCCAAAGTCAAGTGATTTCATCCCGATTTTGGTCCATAGAAAGCCGAAGCAACTTCATGCAGGAGTTCGATAAGAAACCATTTAAACTGATAAATAAAAACGCTGGCAAACGAGTTTGATTGGGTGAGCAGTACAGGTGGGCGGATCCCTGCACACAGCGCAAGGCACTTACTTCTCTCTCTCGCCCAGTGCAGTCAACACCCAAAGTGAATATGACTATATGCTTACCGTTTGCAGTCATTTGTGACATTTTTACAAAATAACTTTGCATGCACATTGTTTTGAAACCGTTATTAAGGACAAATTTCATGGAAAAAAATGGCCTCAACACTCTAAACTGAAAGTGGAAGACAAACTGTAAATGGCATATTTACATTGATTTGGGACACAGGATTTGGCATTATTATCATTTCATATCATTTCTCGTGGTTCAGATCCTACCTCTCAGATAGGACGCACTGTGTTAAATATGGTGAAATGACATCTGAGCCCTTTAATGTTACCTGCGGTGTTCCGCAGGGTTCAGTGCTTGGCCCCCTTCTTTTCAACATTTACATGCTTCCATTAGGTGACATTATTCGCAAGTACAATATCAGCTTCCACTGCTATGCAGACGACACTCAACTCTATCTTCCGTTAGAGGAATCTTCCACACTAAACTGTGGAAATTTGGAGGCCTGCCTCACTGAGATAAAAGAGTGGATGTCACTCAATTTCTTGCGTCTTAACTCTGAAAAGACCGAAATGTTAGTCATTGGTCCATCTAAATGCCGTGACTTATTCTCAAAAACTGCTGTGAACATTGACAAATGTCACATCACACAGAGTGACTCAGTTAAAAATTTAGGTGTCATATTTGACCCTGATCTAACCTTTGAGATGCATGTAAAGAAAATTACTAGAACCGCTTGCTTCCATCTTCGTAACATTGCCAAAATCCGTTCAATACTGTCTCAGTCTGATGCGGAAACTATAATTCATGCATTTGCTACCTCCCGTCTCGATTACTGTAATGCACTACTCTCCGGTCTCCCGAAGTCCAGAATCAAGTCTCTTCAGCTAGTACAAAATGCCGCAGCGAGGCTTTTAACTAGGACAAAAAAGTACGATCACATAACACCAATTTTGGCTAACTTGCACTGGCTCCCAGTTAGCCAAAGATGTGACTTCAAGGTTCTCTTAGTATTGTACAAAATCATACATGGACTTGCTCCCTCTTATCTTTCAGATCTGATCTGCCCCTATGTCCCGGTCCGAAGCCTACGATCTGAGAGTGCCGGTCTTCTGGTGATCCCGAGAGCAAAGAAGTGTTCTGCTGGTTCGAGAGCGTTCTCCATCCGGGCACCGGTGCTGTGGAATGCTCTTCCCCCCGAGATCCGATCTGCAACCTCAGTGGAAATGTTTAAATCTAAACTTAAAACTCACTTCTACTCCATTGCATATGAATAATAACCTACTCTTCTTGTCGGCTGAAAAATAGTCTGTGTAACATAGTGTACTAATCTGTGAAGCCCTTAGAGACTTATTGTGATTAAGGGCTATACAAATAAAAATGACTTGACTTGACTTGACATACATTTGATGAAATCATCAAATGACACACAGTGAAATAAAATGTGCTGAAGAATTAGCTTGTCTAGAGAGTGTGTTTGGCAGTTTTTTAATTTTGTCTGAAAATATATGATGTGGCTCTCTCAATTTATTTTTCAAACATTTTTTTGCTTTTATGGCTCTTTGGGTCAAAAAGGTTCCTGAGCCCCGGAGTGGATGAATCTGACTATATACCATTTGAGAGGGTTAGTGTGTAATATACACTTTATTATTTATAGTTTCTCAGTCATGGTGATGTTTTTATGACCATTCTCCAGTGACATTTGGAAGGGAAAGCGGGTAAAATAAAAGGAGATGGACAGTAAAACAAAACATAACACAGAGCAATAGAGCAGTGAGAGTCGGGTCGGTGCAGCAAGCGCCTGGATTCCCAGCCTGCCTTCTGTGCAATTGTGGGCAGTGCAGAATAAGATAACATATGCTTGTGATAAAGGTAAACAATTGAAAAGAAAGATGCTTTTTTTTTTATATTACTTTTTATTTCTCAGACACGTTTTGACAGAGGTTTGATTCCTACTTCATACAGCAACACAAACACAAAATATATACAATTGACATACCCATAAATAACAAAAAAAAAACGGTTGCCATGGCGCCCAGCTGGTCCCAGCCGGGTGGCGCCAGATTCTGCCGCGGTTGCCTCGGCGCCCAGTTGGCCCCGCCCATGAACACCGGCTGAGACGCATTTGACTGAGAAGCTTCCTGATATGACTGAGATAAAGCACCTTATGTCACGTCTGGCGCGGTTGCATGGCACCCAGCTGATTCCAGCCGGGTGGTGCCGGATTCTGGCGCGGTTGCCTCGGCCCCGCCCATGAACACCGGCTGAGACGCATTGACTGATTGCCTTTGGAGTACTTAAACGCGTTCCTTTGAACTGTGCTTTGCTGGAGCGTTTATCATACTTGTTAAACTTCTGTGAAAGGTCTGTGAGACTTCTGTTAAAACCTGTTAAATGCCAAGTTCTGTGAATCTGCCCGTATTTGATCCTGTTTTGTTTTTGGTCTGATCCGTTTGTTTTTGGACATTCTTTTCTTTTGAGTGGAATTCTAATCCACTCCTGCGACCATCGATTCCCGGATCGATTGTGCGCCCCAATGAATTGTGAGTACGTCCACGCGAATGGGTCCTTATTTCCTGTTTCCCGCTCCGCTTCGTGCCAAAAACAACAACAAAATGTTAATAAAACAAATAAAATAAAAAGTGAGGTGTTTAGGCATCAAGTAAAAATTGTGCGATAAGCTTCCATCTTTTCTCGAATTGAACTAGTTTCAGTTGAAGTCTTGCAGTGATTTTTTCAATAATATACATTTGCTTTCATTCGTCTCTCCATTGTTTTATGACACTGTGATCATTTTCTTTGCTACCAGAAGCACAACCTTTAGTATATATTTATGTTGACCTGTCAATAATTCTTCCGGCAAAATTCCCGATACGTAGGTCACTGGGTCCAACCGCAACCCCCAACCAATAATTAATTTTATTTCTGTCCGAATACTTCTCCAGAAATATAATATTACAGGGCAATTCCAGAAAATAAGCGTAAAATCTCCGACCCTCCCACAGTTAAGCCAACATAAATTTGAGGTACCGTATTTTCCGCACTATAAGGCGCACCTAAAAGCCTTTATTTTTTTCAAAAGCTGACCATGTGCCTTATTGGGGCGGCAGTGGCTCAGGAGGTAGAGCGCTCGTCTTGGGATCAAGGGATCCCAGTTCGAATCCCGAATCTGTGTTACATGTCGAAGTGTCCTTGGGTAAGACACTGAACCCCTAATACCCCCAATAAGCAGGTTAGCGCCTTACATGGCTGCAAGGCCGCTATTGGGAAATGTGGAGCACATTGTAAAGCGCTTTGGGAAGTCATTGACCTGAAAAGCGCTATATAAATGCAGATCATCATTTCATAATACAGTGCGCCTTATTTATGGATCAATATTAATTCGCAAAGTCTTCCAACTAACTTGCAGCCGCTGACTAGATTTTCCTCCGAACGCCAAGTCCGCGGTGTATGCTGGGATTTATTTACCGGCGTTTCATTGGCTAACCAATGTGTCAATCATCATTTGAATCGATCACTATTGGCAAAAGTTATTCGGAGGTCAAGGGGCGGATCTTTTTTATCATTTACAGGCTGGCATAGGCTTAAGCTGCATAACAAAGCCTGCAATTGGCTGAAAAAGATGTGTCAATCATCAGTTGAATTGATCACTATTGGCTAAAGTTATTCGGAGGTCAAGGGGCGGAATCTATCCAGTGCACAAAAATCAGGGCTGGAAAATTACAGGGAACAGTGGTTGCAAATATAGTGTTAGGTATGAGGTCATTCTCATTTACAGTATCTTTCATGTTTGTCTCTTTAATCCGTCTAGCTTGGTGAACAGATGTTGCTCAGCTGTTGAAGTCAACATGATGGACTGAGGCCCTGGCAGGCACATCCATTTCTGGAGAGTTGCTGAAAGAGGTCATCTGGACAGTGAACAGCATGCCAGGGCGCCTTCAATCTCGGCTTTCCTCCAGACATCATTCGGTCTCGTATCGGACATCCAGGCTCTTTCTGCCCAGAGCTCCAGCCTGAGTGCCAGACACCCTGCCGTTCTGTCCATCTGAGTCCTTGTCAGCCGTTCTGTTCAACTGATCATTTACCTGATGTGTGCCCTTGTCCAAAAATGGAAAATTCTGCTTGTAAAATGGTCAAACTGTATATGAATAAATGAATGAAAAGTTTATTCGAACATTAAAATAAAAACAGAACAAAAACAATAACTCAACAAGAAAATAATATTACAAAGGGGGCAGCACGGCGGCGCAGTGGTTAGCGCATGTGCGGCACAGTTCATGTCTTGGGAACCTCCTGCGTGGGTTCAAATCCAGCTCCCGGACTTCCTGTGCGCAGTTTGTATGTTCTCCCCGTGCCTGCGTGGGTTTCCTCCGGGCACTCCGGTTTCCTCCCACATTCCAAAAACATGCATTTCAGGTGAATTGGCCGGTTCAAATTGTCCCTAGGTGTGAATGAGCGAGTGAGTTGTCTGTCCCTGTGTGCCCTGCGATTGGCTGGCAACCAGTTCGGGGTGTCCCCTGCCCACTGCCCGATGATTTCTGGGATGGGCTCCAGCACCCCCGCGACCATGAGATGTTCGAAAAGGGGGTAGTCA
The DNA here is from genome assembly GCF_059441175.1 of Urocampus carinirostris. NCBI lineage: Eukaryota > Metazoa > Chordata > Actinopteri > Syngnathiformes > Syngnathidae > Urocampus > Urocampus carinirostris. The sequence goes on from NC_142355.1 coordinate 2,704,680, forward strand.
GAAGCAAATGCGTATATTCCCTACCCCTTCATCTTCCCTATTAAACACACCGATTATTCAACCACAATTGTAATACTATTGATAATAACAGTTATGGTATAACAACAGCAACAATACAAAAAAGCTAATCATAGTTCTAGACACACTATTGGACAAATAAGAGAAAGAGGGAGGGAAAAGGAGAGAGGGCGGGTCAGAGAAAGAAAAAGAGAGGCAGCGAGAGAGCGTGAGAAACAAAAGAGATAACAAGCAAAGTCGTGAGAGAGGGGGAAAGAAAGGGAGCGGAAGAAAGAAATCCAAAGAGACATAGAAAGACAGAAAGAGAGAAAAGAGAAAAGAAAGCGCAAAGGGTAGGAAGAGAGAAAGAAAAAAAGGGAAAAGGAAAAAAGGAATTTAGAGCAAAAGAAGTTAAAAAGACAGAGAGAGAAAGAGACAAAGAGCAACAAAGGAAGAGAAAAAGAGAGACACGGTAAGTGAAAGACAGAGACAGAGAGTGGGAGAAATTGGGGTGGAAAAGAGGGAGAGAGAGAGAGAGAGAGAAATAAATACAAGTAAAGTGTCTTTGTTCTGGGCACCTGGCTTTGGCAACATCAAGTTTACCTATTTCAACCTGCAGCTTGTTTTTCTCTTGCGCTTCTCTGAGTGTTGTCTCACGGGCTGAATTCAATCCCTTAGCGGGCCTGATCTGGCCCGCGGGCCGCCTGTTTGACACCTGTGATTTAGATAGTCCCAATGTCAAAAACATTTTTAAGCAATAAAATGACATCAGTATTCGGGCATCCCTATTGTGTTCTGAACGACGACAAAAAACACACATCAAATGTCAAAGTTGGGAAGCTGAAACCTTGCCAGACGGTATGATAAAACCCTCCAATTTCCTCTGGGCTTTCATCCCTCCACCAAGGAAGTAGAAAACCCAGGGAGGTGCGAGGGTACTCCCTTATTCCCAATTCAATATGAAATGCAATTGCTTTGTCTCACATTTTACTTCCAATCTTCCGTTCTCCATCACTTCACCTGTTTGGTTTTCATCCCTGAGCAAAGAGCTCCCTCGATATTAAAAGAAATATGTATTCAAGAAAAATGATGGAAAGTGGGCTGTGTTGTATAAATTGGTATTCACCCTGTTTATGTGTAACCGCGGTGTACCCGTCCCACCCAAGATCCACATTCACGCTGGACTGGATGACGAGGTTTTTATTACAGTTGCTGCAAATGAATGAGTCACAACACAACACGTAGTAAGCTTCTCTGCTGGCTTTGATCTCGTTGGCAGCGCGTTGTAGACTGCCAACAAAACATATCAAAGAGGTTTCTTTTCAGTTTACATAAAATCTCATCATCTCATCTCATTAGCTACACCGCTTATCCTCAGTAGGGTCGCGGGGGTGCTGGAGCCCATCCCAGCAATCATCGAGCAGTGGGCAGGGGACACCCTCAACTGGTTGCCCGCCAATCGCGGGGCACAAAGGGACAGACAATTCGCTCGCTCATTCACACCCAGGGACAATTTAGACCAGCCAATCCACCTGACATGCATGTTTTTGGAATGTGGGAGGAAACCGGAGTGCCCGGAGGAAACCCACGCAAGCACGGGGAGAACATACAAACTCCGCACAGGAAGTCTGGAGCTGGATTTGAACCCACGCAGGAGGTTCCCAAGACATGAACTGTGCCACACATGCGCTAACCACTGCGCCGCCGTGCTGCCAGATGTGGAAGTATCAATCAAAATATTGATATTATTGATATCTGAAAGTAAGTAAATGTATCATATCGATAAAATACATTTTAGAATATCAACCATCACAATACATTTTTAGGGCAGCACGACGGGGCAGTGGTTAGCGCGTGTGCGGCCCAGTTCTAAGGTCTTGGGAACCTCCTGAGTGGGTTCAAATCCAGCTACCGGACTACCTGTGCGGAGTTTGTATGTTCTCCCCGTCCTTGCGTGGGTTTCCTCCGGGCACTACGGTTTCCTCCCACATTCCAAAAACATGCATTTCAGGTGGATTGGCCGGTCCAAATTGTCCCTAGGTGCGAATGAGCGAGCGAGTTGTCTGTCCCTATGTGTCCTGCGATTGGCTGGCAACCAGTTCAGGGTGTCCCCTGCCCACTGCCCGATGATTGCTGGGATGGGCTCCAGCACCCCCGCGACCCTACTGTGGATAAGCGGTGCAGCTAATGAGATGAGACAATACATTTTTACATCCATTATAACAAGATACTTTTAACAAGAGATCGTATAGTGGTTTTTCAACGTTTTACAATGAATTCAACATATTTTTCTTTAAACTGAATTTTAACCAACATCACAGTTAATTGGTAATAGAAAGCAGTTATCACTTCAGATTTTTCAGTTCACAATATTGTACATTATACAAAATAATATTGATGAAATATTAATCTATATTTTTATGCAGTTTTAATCATCAGTTAATCGGTAATACAAAGCAGTTATCACTTCAGATTTTTCAGTTCATATAGTTCATATATCCTTTTTTGATATATGAGAAAGTAGAAATAATAACAATAACGAGTATAAAGAACGAGTACAATTTACCTGCAAATGAATGAGTCACAACACAACACGTGGTAAGCTTCTCTGCTGGCTTTGATCTCTATAAGGGGAATTAGCATTTTAGCACAACATGCAACGTCCGGCAAAACTAACATAAAAGGCGACAGAAACAAAACGAAAATAAATCCAAACAGCTTGACAACATCAATCACATTACTGTACATGTTGAGAGATTTGTCAGCTGTGATTTTAATGTTTAAAATGAACTTTTTGCGGAGCCCCAAAAGATCGTGGCTTACCGTTGACAGTGCGTTGTTTGACTGCCAACAAACGCCGCCTTCCGGTCACAAGTCAAAAGCCAAACCAAACCCTACCCCATACCATTAGGTGCCACTGTTGGACTCATCATTGCAGGACACTTACACAAAAACTTCACAACATATTTCAGCAGGATTTTCAATATAACAAAAGTTATTATTACACCCGTTACCTATATATCTACCAATAAACACACCCTACATACAAAGCCGACACAAAGAATTCTTTCTGATTTGTGGAGTGTCCAATAGTTTGAAAAGATCACGTCTTATACAGCTTCATAGCATTTTTTTGCAAATGACATAAAATATGTAGTTCTGGAATCAAAGTCTTGTTGGGAATTAATTATCAACACCTCCCATGGGCGTGCCAACAAAGCCCCCTTGGCTCCACCATCTCGGAGAAGAGCGCCGCGATGTCTGGAACACTCAAAACAACACCGAGCGTTTCTACGTCATCAGGGCCTTCTTCTCAAAACAACGCCTGCTGTCCTCCATCAGAGTCCTGTTATCATTTTTTTTTTAATCATACCAGAGCCATTTCCCCCTAGTGCAGGGGTGTCAAACTCATATTGACTTGAGGGCCACACGATAGAACAAACAAAGAGAAAGAAAAAGAGAGATAAAGAAATAAGATAAAGAGGGAGGGAAAAGGAGAGAGGGCGGGACAAAGAAAGAAAAAGGGAGAGAGGGAGAGAGCGTGAGAAACAAAAGATAGAAAGTTGTGAGAGAGGGGGAAAAGAAAGGGAGAGGAAGAAAGAAATCCAAAGAGAAATAGAAAGACAGAAGGAGAGAAAAGAGAAAATAATGTGCGAAGGGTATGAAGAGAGACAGAGAAAAGAGAGAAAAGGAAAAAAGGAAGTTAGAGCAAAAGAGGTTAAAAGACACAGAGAGAGAAAGAGACGAAGAGCAACAAAGGAAGAGACACAAAGAGTGAAAAAGACAGAGAGTGGGAGAAAAGGGGTGGAAGGGAGGGAGAGAGAGAGAGAGAGAGAGAGAGAGGGAGAGAGAGAGGGAGAGAGAGAGAGAGAGAGAGAGAGAGAGAGAGAGAGAGAGAGAGAGAGAGAGAGAGAGAGAGAGAGAGAGAGAGAGAGAGAGAGAGAGAGAGAGAGAGAAGAAATACAAGTACATTGTCTTTGTTCAAGGCACCTTTCTTTGGCAACATCAAGTTGACATATTTCAACCTGCAGCTTGTTTTTCTCTTGCGCTTCTCTGAGTGTTGTCTCGCGGGCCGGATTCAATCCCTTAGCGGGCCTGATCTGGCCCGCGGGCCTCCCATTTGACACATGTGACCTAGACAGTGGGTGCTGGAAGCGCTATCTGTGTAAAGAAATCGCTTGGTATCGATACATTTTCAGGGTTGCGTAGGGTTACTTTAACTTAAATATGAATAAAATGATGACTCACAACACGTGGTAAGCTTTCTCTCCTGGCTTTGATTTCTTTGATCTCCGGCAAAACGAACATAAAATGTGACAGAAACAAAATGAAAATAAATTCAAACAGCTTGCCAACATCATTTATGGCATTCCATGTGTTCCGTTACTCCCCAAGCCTGCACCAAATGTTGTCATTTGATTTATATTGAGTTTCTTTTATCTTTTATTAGCATATTTGGTATTGGAGTAATCCAAAAGTAATAAAGTAATCTAGTTAAAGTAACCCTACCCAACCCTGTCAATAATACTGATATGTGGATCGATCCGGACACTCCTAATGGTTATGGTGAACTAGATAAACAGTATGGAATCAGATCACACTGGCCTTGAAGTATAAATCGGGATTACATGTGGGGTACCGAGAGACAGGATAAAGGGGACACTGACAGCTTGTACCCTTGACGGCCAAATCCCGACCCCTGTTGTCTTTCCAAGCTGGTAGCATTTCCAGCTGACAGATACTGTGATTTGTGAGTGCCCTCAATTTTACACCCTTGTAAGCTTTTTATTCCACTCCTTTATCTTGCATACTTTCCCTTTCTCGTTCTTGTCTCTATGGCAATTGCTCGAATGCTTTAAACCAGGGCTCAGGAACCTTTTTTGACCCAAAGAGCCATAAAAGCAAAAAATGTTTTAAAAAGAAATTGAGAGAGCCACATTACCGTAAGTTCCGGACTATAGAGCGCACCTGATTATAAGCCGCACCCACCACATTTTAAGAGGAAGGCGCCAGGTTCTGTCACGGTTGCCACGGCGCCCAAATTGGCCCCGCCCACTGACACCAGCTGAAACGCATTGACATATTGCTGCTGGACTACAACACATGTACAATATAACATGTTAAACTACCGTAAATACAGGACAATGGAGCGCACCTGATTATAAGTCACACCCACCACATTTTGAGAGGAAGGCGCCAGGTTCTGTCACGGTTGCCACGGCGCCCAAATTGGCCCTGCCCACTGACACCAGCTGAAACGCATTGACATATTGCTGCTGGACTACGAACACGTGTATAATATAACATGTTAAACTACCGTAAATACCGGACTATAGAGCGCACCTGTCTATAAGCCGCACCCACCACATTTTAAGAGGAAGGCGCCAGGTTCTGTCACGGTTGCCACGGCGCCCAAATTGGCCCCGCCCACTGACACCAGCTGAAACGCATTGACATATTGCTGCCGGACTACGAACACGTGTATAATATAACATGTTAAACTACCGTAAATACCGGACTATAGAGCGCAACTGATTATAAGCCGCACCCACCACATTTTAAGAGGAAGGCGCCAGGTTCTGTCACGGTTGCCACGACACCCAAATTGACCCCGCCCACTGACACCAGCTGAAACACATTGACATATTGCTGCTGGACTACAACACGTGTACAATATAAAATGTTAAACTACCGTAAATACAGGACAATGGAGTGCACCTGATTATAAGCCGCACCCACCACATTTTAAGAGGAAGGCGCCAGGTTCTGTCACGGTTGCCACGGTGCCCAAATTGACCCCGCCCACTGACACCAGCTGAAACGCATTGACCTATTGCTGCTGGACTACGAACACATGTACAATATAACATGTTAAACTACCAAAAATACAGGACAATGGAGCGCACCTGATTATAAGCCGCACCCACCACATTTTAAGAGGAAGGCGCCAGGTTCTGTCACGGTTGCTACGGCGCCCAAATTGGCCCCGCCCACTGCCACCAGCTAAAACGCATTGACACATTGCTACCGGACTACGAACACGTGTATAATATAACATGATAAACTACCGTAAATTCCGGAATATAGAGCGCACCTGATTATATGCTATGAGTTTGGAACAGGAAACCTTAAAACTCAGGATTGACATCCTGTGTATTTTTGTGCTTTGACTTACAGCCGCTGCAGCCTTGGTTAGCAAGATGGCTGCCGGCCAGAATCGTTGACAGCCAATGCTTCCTCAACATTAGCCAGCCCGACCAAGGCCTGACTGTCCTGGCATCAAGGACAGAAAGTTCACATGCACTTTGAATTTGTTGTGATAAGTATCTCTCTAAAGAGCGCATGAAAATGGCCGTATTCCTCCCGAGGTTAATTTGACCTTTTTTCTTTTTAGAATGGAGCCTTTTTTGAAATTACCTCCATTAGCACTGATTAGAGTCTCAAAATGCCTTGTAGCGTGGTGGAGTGTTGTGAATGAGGTTCATGGTTACACTGAGTCCTGTTATATAGTAATATGTTCAAAGATTTTATCCTTCTGATTAGTGCAAAAGGGAATAAAATTGCTAAGAGAGGGAGGGTGAGGTATTGATGTTCCTATGAGGGGCTTAGAGGGGAGTATAAAATATTCTGTTTTTGTTAATAGCCAAGTCCAACTCAGCTGCAGTCGAGAAATCTCTGTGAAAAGGAGTCTTCCCATGCACTCAGAACAGTTTTCCTTGAATGTATCCATTCAATTGAATGGGAAATGATGCTGTTGGATATTGTTGTGATATTGTTCATGTCTTGGGAACCTCCTGCGTGGGTTCAAATCCAGCTCCAGACTTCCTGTGCAGAGTTTGTATGTTCTCCCCGTGCTTGCGTGGGTTTCCTCCGGGCACTCCGGTTTCCTCCCACATTCCAAAAACATGCATTTCAGGTGAATTGGTCGGTCCATATTGTCCCTAGGTGTAAATGAGCGAGTGAGTTGTCTGTCCCCGTGTGCCCTGCGATTGGCTGGCAACCAGTTCGGGGTGTCCCCTGCCCACTGCCGGATGATTGCTGGGATGGGCTCCAGCACCCCCGCGACCCTACTTAGGATAAGCGGTGTAGCTAATGAGATGAGATATGAGATATTGTTGTCCAGTAAATTATTAAGTATTGTTGGGAATTAAATATCAAAATGTACCGTTTACCAAAAAGTTCGAATTAGGTACATGACTCCAATAGCCAAACACAACCTACATTGATCGAACAATTGATGCAAAAAAGATGAATAGGAAGCCGACGTTTCCACACGGGGGCAGATTTATTTCCCCTAAAAATGTAACTACCGTAAATTCCGGACTATAGAGCGCACCTGATTATAAGCCGCACCCACCACATTTTGAGAGGAAAATCGATTTTGTACATACACAAACCGCACCTGTATATAAGCCGCATGCGTCCACATTTAAACATGTAACACAAACACAAAATTAACCCAAGCCCGACTTCAAGTCCCGAGATTAAAACAAAATGTCCTTCATTAAAGTCCACAGTCCAAAAATCACAGCCGGCAAAATGAACGGAAAATGATACCGATACTTTAGGTTTAATGCGGACCTGCAGAGTCCAGGTCCCGTTGAAAGTAATCCAAGGAAAAATGTGTATATTTCCATAGGTAAGGGTGGGAAAAATATATCAGATGAACATATTTACTCGCGCAACTCCTTTTTCTTTACCCCCTCCTATTTCCTTGTCCGTCCCTCACCTTTAGCGGTCCCCACTTAAACTCGTCACCCCGCGTTTGTTCCGCCCCTCATTTTTCGTTCACCCGTGCAAATCAAAATAAGTGTCTAAAATAAA